>NW_012100765.1:1520577-1523129 GCF_000951045.1 Mandrillus leucophaeus | reverse complement strand
AAAAAGAAACCCCAGACAGTTGGTAATAGTGGATGGTTTTCATTTTCTGTAGTTGAGTGGCTTTCTAATTCTTTTGATGGCACACAAAAAGAAATTAACCTTAGATCACAACTTAGTACACACATTTATATATGTATATAACTGAGATGAGTTCCTCAAAATAGTACATACCTGTGTTTTATGTGAGGCACTGATATTTTCTGTTCTATATTATGCTTAACTTTAAAAAATACTTCCTGTGTCCCATTTGTGGGATTGTAACTCATTACTTAAAAATATTACCTTGGTACATAGCTCCAGGAATACACATGGGTCATTTTACCAAGAATCACCAATTCTTTTGCTCTGTTACCCGAGCTGGAGTGTGGTGGCACAATCATAGCTCCTTGCACCCTCAACCCCCTGGGCTCCCAGCTGGGGGTCTTTAGGACCCCAGTGTGACCTGTGGGTAGCCCTTCCTTCTTTTCATGCTTGTCTTTCTGCACAGTCAGATGCTTTCCCTTTGAGCTTCCATGTGAAGTTCACTGTGCACCCAACCCTGCTACCACCGCCTCTGTCTTGAAAGGAATAGGGTGAGGTGGTCATTGGTGTATAGTAAGATTTGAATCACATCCTCCAAGTACAGTTCTACCCTAAAGATAAGAGTTCCTGTGGTTTTGGTTTTTTTGTTTGTTTGTTTGTTTTTTGAATGGATGTGTTCTTTGAGAAATTGAGTCTTGTGTATTTTGTGAGGACATCTAAGCCTGGCGTCCACGTCAGTGCTGACAGCTTTGACCTAGTGTGCACTCACATCTGGGGAAATGCCCACAGGCTATAATCTCTTCTACTGGAGTGATTATAATAGTCCCCGGGCTTCAGGTCCTGGTGGCATCCACCCTCGGTGGCAGCATACCCCTCTGCATGAACAGGGCGCCCAGTTGTCCCCTTCTTCTTACTTAATAGTGATTTTTAAAGGGGAGGGCGGCAGTCCTGAATGTAGTTCATCAGTATTTACGGTACAAGCTCTAAAAGAGACAGTGTTTTATTTGTGTATGTAACTTTTCCAATATCAGAATATGAATTTTTGTTTCACCTGATAGGACACGTTTCAGGGGCTCCATTCTACATTGTCATTTCACTGGGAAAATATTTGATGGCTCATTAGAAGGGAGCATTTATTATTTTGTTACTAAAGGGCGCATTTTCAGCCTTGAGAGTTGTATGGCAAGTAACGGCTTGGAAATTGACAGCATTTTACCACTTAAAAATAACCACAAGAAATACCAGCGTTCACCATACGGGTTGAAGTTAATTTGGTTTTGTAGGCTCTTATAGTTAACTTGATGCTGGATGGAAATAATTTTGTATTGGAAATCATTAAAAATTGATTTGATTAATGCTTTTATAATGTTGGTATGAGATGTTGCACTGTGGTGGTGATGACCTAAGGGTGCTGGGATGGCCTCAAATGTTGTCCCTCCAGGGCCCACAGGCAGAATCCTGCACACTAGCACACCTCCCAGTTCCTGTTACATCAAACAGAGGTGTTCCTTCAGCGTGCCTGCTCCTCCCCGTGGCATAAAGGCACCGGGAGGTTCTCTGATCCCGTTAGATCTCCTCTGCGGTGGTGAAGACATTTTTGTTTGTTTGTTTGTTTGTTTGTTTGTTTTTGAGATGGAGTCTTGCCCTGTCTCCCAGGCTGGAGTGCAAGTGATGGGATTTCAACTCACTGCAACCTCTGCCTCCCGGGTTCAAGCGATTCTCCTGCCTCAACCTCCCAAGTAGCTGGGACAACAGGCACTAGCCACCACTCCCGGCTAATTTTGTATTTTTAGTAGAGACGGGATTTCGCCATATTGATCAGAGTGATCTTGAACTCCTGACCTCAAGTGATCTGCCCGTCTCAGCCTTCCAAAGTGTTGGGATTACAAGCGCGAGCCACCATGCCTGGCCGTTTTTGTTTTTAATCGGTGTAGTATCCCTAACCTAAATATTTTACATGGCCTGAACTTTCTGTAGTTTTGGCAACAATGGGATCTTTTGAAACCTAGATCTCTCAACCAACTGCATCTTCCATTGACTGGTGAAACACTAGTTTAAGCCAGTTCATTTTGACCATGTGCATTTCTGTACTTGATCCCTATTTTGTTTGAAAAATAATTTCCATCTCTTCATGTAAACTAATAAGAGCCTTCTGTTTCCTTTAATGGCGAATTGCCTCATCTTTTACTGTTTTAAAAATTTTTTTTAACATAATGAGAACATGTGATAAAAGGTATAAGTGAAGTTTCCTGGCTTTGTAGTACCTCAGGGAATTCGGTAAACTGTGTTCCATTTGAGGAAAGGAACAGTTGGAGTAGGAGGTAGTGTAAAGATAACATAGCAAATAAGCATTTTACCAGAACCCTCTGAAGTCTCATCAGACTGTGCCATCATCAGAATCCCTCCCTTCCCATCCACACTGTTTAAAGCCAGCATCCAGTGGGAAGCCCAGAGCTGGTACCGCCTTGCTTTCCTGCCAGTTGCTGACATACGGCACACAGTGCCAGTTAAGGGCACAGGCTGATGGGCAC
>NW_012100765.1:1517058-1519712 GCF_000951045.1 Mandrillus leucophaeus | reverse complement strand
GGTTTTTTTGTTTGTTTGTTTGTTTTTTGAATGGATGTGTTCTTTGAGAAATTGAGTCTTGTGTATTTTGTGAGGACATCTAAGCCTGGCGTCCACGTCAGTGCTGACAGCTTTGACCTAGTGTGCACTCACATCTGGGGAAATGCCCACAGGCTATAATCTCTTCTACTGGAGTGATTATAATAGTCCCCGGGCTTCAGGTCCTGGTGGCATCCACCCTCGGTGGCAGCATACCCCTCTGCATGAACAGGGCGCCCAGTTGTCCCCTTCTTCTTACTTAATAGTGATTTTTAAAGGGGAGGGCGGCAGTCCTGAATGTAGTTCATCAGTATTTACGGTACAAGCTCTAAAAGAGACAGTGTTTTATTTGTGTATGTAACTTTTCCAATATCAGAATATGAATTTTTGTTTCACCTGATAGGACACGTTTCAGGGGCTCCATTCTACATTGTCATTTCACTGGGAAAATATTTGATGGCTCATTAGAAGGGAGCATTTATTATTTTGTTACTAAAGGGCGCATTTTCAGCCTTGAGAGTTGTATGGCAAGTAACGGCTTGGAAATTGACAGCATTTTACCACTTAAAAATAACCACAAGAAATACCAGCGTTCACCATACGGGTTGAAGTTAATTTGGTTTTGTAGGCTCTTATAGTTAACTTGATGCTGGATGGAAATAATTTTGTATTGGAAATCATTAAAAATTGATTTGATTAATGCTTTTATAATGTTGGTATGAGATGTTGCACTGTGGTGGTGATGACCTAAGGGTGCTGGGATGGCCTCAAATGTTGTCCCTCCAGGGCCCACAGGCAGAATCCTGCACACTAGCACACCTCCCAGTTCCTGTTACATCAAACAGAGGTGTTCCTTCAGCGTGCCTGCTCCTCCCCGTGGCATAAAGGCACCGGGAGGTTCTCTGATCCCGTTAGATCTCCTCTGCGGTGGTGAAGACATTTTTGTTTGTTTGTTTGTTTGTTTGTTTGTTTTTGAGATGGAGTCTTGCCCTGTCTCCCAGGCTGGAGTGCAAGTGATGGGATTTCAACTCACTGCAACCTCTGCCTCCCGGGTTCAAGCGATTCTCCTGCCTCAACCTCCCAAGTAGCTGGGACAACAGGCACTAGCCACCACTCCCGGCTAATTTTGTATTTTTAGTAGAGACGGGATTTCGCCATATTGATCAGAGTGATCTTGAACTCCTGACCTCAAGTGATCTGCCCGTCTCAGCCTTCCAAAGTGTTGGGATTACAAGCGCGAGCCACCATGCCTGGCCGTTTTTGTTTTTAATCGGTGTAGTATCCCTAACCTAAATATTTTACATGGCCTGAACTTTCTGTAGTTTTGGCAACAATGGGATCTTTTGAAACCTAGATCTCTCAACCAACTGCATCTTCCATTGACTGGTGAAACACTAGTTTAAGCCAGTTCATTTTGACCATGTGCATTTCTGTACTTGATCCCTATTTTGTTTGAAAAATAATTTCCATCTCTTCATGTAAACTAATAAGAGCCTTCTGTTTCCTTTAATGGCGAATTGCCTCATCTTTTACTGTTTTAAAAATTTTTTTTAACATAATGAGAACATGTGATAAAAGGTATAAGTGAAGTTTCCTGGCTTTGTAGTACCTCAGGGAATTCGGTAAACTGTGTTCCATTTGAGGAAAGGAACAGTTGGAGTAGGAGGTAGTGTAAAGATAACATAGCAAATAAGCATTTTACCAGAACCCTCTGAAGTCTCATCAGACTGTGCCATCATCAGAATCCCTCCCTTCCCATCCACACTGTTTAAAGCCAGCATCCAGTGGGAAGCCCAGAGCTGGTACCGCCTTGCTTTCCTGCCAGTTGCTGACATACGGCACACAGTGCCAGTTAAGGGCACAGGCTGATGGGCACCTCAGCCGCACACCTCTCTGGTTTCCCATCTGTAAAATGGGCACAATCATTGTACCTGCCTCTGAAGGTTATTGCGAGGACTAGACGCAGCCTTGGCACAGAGCCCACAGACAGGGAGCACTGTGTAAAGACCGGCTGCCAGCCGTTAGTACTGGGTGCCTGTCTTTTGGTGTCTGGGCAAAGCTTTAACCTGTTTTATCAGTTTGGAACTCAAATGTCTCCCTGGCAAAACAACACGGGCATGTAGATATTTTGTGAAGTTTCGTTGAAATGCACTTAGGTTAATGGTTCAGGGGCAGCCTTTCAAAGCTATCAGGTTGTGAAACAGCTTTGAATAAGATTGTCTTGTCCTTCTGCTGATTGTCTTTTCTTTCCCATGTTAGCAGCTGTAGCAGCAGGAGGAGAGGTGGCAAGTGGCCACACTACTCTGCTCACATTAAGCAGACAATTTATGGTCAATATTCAGTGAATTTCCTTTTTTTAATAGTACAGTTAACTGATATTTATATTAGCTTTAAAATTATAGCAAAATCAGCCCAGGCGTGGTGACTCACGCCTGTAATCCTAGCACTTTGGGAGGTCGAGGCAGGCAGATCGTTGGAGGTCAGGAGTCCGAGACCAGCCTGGCCAACGTGGTGAAACCCCATCTCTGCTAAACATACAAAAATTAGCTGGGCGTGGTGGTGTATGCCTGTAGTCCCAATTACTCAGGAGGTTGAGGCAGGAGAATCGCTTGAACCCAGGAGGCGGAGGTTGCAGT
>NW_012100765.1:1513559-1515238 GCF_000951045.1 Mandrillus leucophaeus | reverse complement strand
GCCTCCTGCCTGTGGCTGAGCCCTGCCTGAAGGCGCTGAGGAGGAAAAGCTCCTAAGCACAACAGTGCTGCTCACCTGGGCATCTAGTTGGCAGAGTGCTATCCCAGTGTTCGCACCCCCAGTTTCCTGGGTCTTAAGTTCAGATTATCAAGTGCTCCTATTGCAAAAAAAATAATAATAATAATAATTCTTGTGGCCATTAGTTGACCCCACCCCTGGGATATGCTTATATTTGGAGTGGGGCAGAGAACTGAGTGTGCTTGAACCACCTCCACCCACCCAGAGGGAGGTGGGGACATCAGGCACACCTCATCCCCTGATGTCGTAGCTGGGTACCTGGAGCCACCAGGACTCCCTCTGAGCCCTCAAAGGAGTGTCTTCTCACCGCCCCGATTATACTGGTCTAGTTTTGCTTTGTGGTTAAAGCCAGGTGCTATTGCAGGGCTGCTGCAATCTCTGCAAGCACAGTTGTTCTTCGCTTGCGCTCACTCTCGCTCTCTCTCTTGCTCTCTCGCTCTCTCACTCTCTCTCTCTCCAACTTCAGTTGAATTTTTTAAACTTCAGTAATAAGTGTTCCTCAACATAGATGGCCTTCCTGGTTGTAGGTGCAGCCAGCAGGGTTGAGTTCTGCTGCCTTCCAGCATGGTTTTCCTCGGACCTGTAAAAGTCCTGCAGATTTGCTCTGACACTTTGTTGATATGGAGGTCTTGTTTGTTGTTATAAATAAGAACCAGTGTCTCTAGGACACACCATACTCTGTATAACAGAATGGCAGATTTTGTCCCTTACTTCTTAAAAACTAAATGGCAGAGGAGCTGGCCATGTAAAAGCCCTGTGTGTGTTTACCAAAAAGTACTTGAATTTTGTTTGGGTTTTGTGTTCTGGTGCATACGAAGTGAATTTTGGTAGGGTATGTGCATTCAGAGAATATGTCATCACACTTTTTTCTTTATTTGAATACCACTTGGCTCTTATTTAAGGTAATTTCAGTGACATATTTTGAATCTATTCACCTTGAAAGGCAGAGGCACCGCCCAGGTGCAGAAACGTTCCTTGGGTTATGCAATGCCTAGTGTGGGTGGAACCACACTCACATTTTACCTCTTCCTGAACCACAGCCCTGCTCTGATTGTGTGATAGAGGCTGATGTGCCTGATAAGTGGAAGGAGGAAAAGGAACATTCTTCCTTCCTTTTCTCTGTAATGCCAAAGCTGGCGTCGTGCTTTGCTGAGGGCCTCTGTCAGCACTGGGGCCAGCCTGCAGAGGCCTGTGCTTGGAATGGAGCAGCTCATGGGGTAGCTGCACTCACTAGTCTGCTGGGAAAGCCCAGGTTGTTTTTCTGGCTTCGTGTTGGAGGCAGCTGTGATATTTACCTCGACCTGTAACATACAAAGATCTGATCATATGCTGTCTTTGCTTTATGCTTACATTCTGTTATTGTCTGACCTATGTTCTAAATTCTCTACAGTTCTCTTCCATTTGTCTTAAGAAACTCTAAACCTCTTTTTTTTGAAATCACTACGAGGTGACGGGCGCCTGTAGTCCCAGCTACTTGGGAGGCTGAGGCAGGAGAATGGCGTAAACCCGGGAGGTGGAGCTTGCAGTGAGCTGAGATCGAGACCATCCTGGCTAATATGGTGAAACCCCATCTCTACTAAAAAATACAAAAAACTAGCCGG
>NW_012100765.1:1511568-1512903 GCF_000951045.1 Mandrillus leucophaeus | reverse complement strand
AGAGAACTAACAGGCACACTGCCTAACTCCTTGTGTAACTGTCATTGGTGTGTGTCACTGGGGCAGCGTGATTAGGTCTGAGAGCTGGAGAGCAAGGCTGTCATTATTCTCAAGGCCTTCTGCTGACTGCTGCTCTTGGTAAGACATACAGAATCTATGGGTACTCTCTTTACTGCTTTATGCTAGATGAGGCCTCTCCATGTTGAGTTGTAGCAGATACAGCTAAGAAAGTAAAAGAAATGAAAATCTCATCAAAAGGATTGGGACTAGTCTCATTCTTCATGCATACCTAACCGTTGTTACTTTTGTTTTTTTGTTATCCTGTATGGATTGTTTAGAGGAGACAGATGGCTTTCCAGTTCATCAAATTTTTTCAATTATCTAAAAGGAATTCCTAAGCTTGGAGCGAGTCATTTCAATAAATCTCATTCATATTTACCTGCTGCTTCCTTTTAAATGGAAGAAGAGAATGCTTTTCAAGTACACTTGAAAAGTAGCATCTGTGAATTAGAAACTTTCTCTGGAAACTAGCAGAGGAGAAATAAGAGGCCAGGATTCAGCTTGAGGTAGGCTGGATTCCTTCTTGGGTGGCTCAAGCTAGATGTGGGGCTGGTCTGATCACATCTAAAGAACTGCCAGACTTTTATGCATTTTGAATGTGGTGGAACCAGCTGCATATTTTTATATGAGAGCAGCAAAGTCATTGTGTCCCAGTTTGCTTCTTGGGTCATCTGAACATCAGAGGCCATGCCACAAGCACCGTAACTGAGGGACATAGTGTGACTGTGGTCCGTTGGACACCCTGTGGTCCAGGCCAGTGACCCCTGGAGCTGAATCATGACTTCCCAGATGACTCCCAGAGCCTGAGAGGGAACTAGCGTGTGTCTCCAAATGATTTTTCACCTGGGCCTCTTTGAAGTCGGGAGAGATACGTGCAGTATGGTAGATGTGGAGAGGGAGAGGCATGGTGTGTCCAAAAATTAGCAGGACCTGATCCATAAACGTGGATTCTGAAGCAGTGCACTTACTAAATCAAAAAGCAGTGTACTTACTGGATTTAAAAAGTGTGTGTATTTTTTTGTGAGATGCAGTTTGTAAGATGCATTCATAACTAGGCCATACACTGTTTCCGCTGGCTCTCAGCTCTCAAGAAGCTCTTTAGTCTTTAGCATTGGATCAGTAAACTCTTGTTAAAATGTTCCTAGCATTTCTTTGCCATCTTCCCTTTCAGCTGGACCCAGCTGTGCCCTCAAACCCTCTGTGGCCCTGCCTGTCTCTTCCCTCACTGATCATGTTCTCCCAGCTTCTACAGAGGCTTCCTTAGCATTCTGCTTG
>NW_012100765.1:1495093-1507843 GCF_000951045.1 Mandrillus leucophaeus | reverse complement strand
AGGTGTGAAGGTATATTATTTATTCATGTGGCGGTAGAACCCAAGTAGCATGTTCTGAATGCACGTGGCTTTTGAATCCGGTATTTCAAGTGTTCTCGTGTGTGTGTTTGGTCGTGTGTAGAGGACGCTCGTGGGGAAATTACAGTGGCATTCTTTTTTGTGTGATAGCACACAAGTGTGAGTGGAGAGGGTGGGAGCATACGAGTATTTTGTGGAGTGAATTATGGATGCTATGTTCTTGATTAGTATATGACCATTGTCAAGGTGGATTATTTACAGTCTACAGATTCAAAATTTGTCAAAACCACCAAAGTTTAGATAAAAGGAAATAGGCAGACCAGGCGCAGTGGCTCGTGCCTGTAATCCCAGCACTTTGGGAGGCCAAGGCAGGAGTTCGAGACCAGCCTGGGCAACATGGCAAGACCCTGTCTCTCTAGAGAAACTTAAAGATTAACCCAGCATGGTGGCACATGCCTGTTGTCCCAACTGTTTGGAAGGTTGAGGTGGGAGGATCACTTGAGCATGGGAGGTCATTACTACACTGAGCCATGGTTGTACCACTGCACTCCAGCCTTGGAGACAGAGAAAGCTCTCCTTTTGCTTTTACATTGAGAGACCAAGAGCAAACTTAGCTTTAATTGTACCATCGTTGACTTTTTTCAACTACCGTTTTCACATTTGTCTGTTACATTCAGTGCATCGTTGCCTAAAAGTTCATATGATATTTGATAACTTGTATCTATTAGTTATTTAGAGGTAAAGAGAACGGCGAGATCTGTATTAACACCTGTCTCTTATACACATCTAGATGTGTATAAGAGACAGCCTGGTCTCCTGGGGCGTGGTTACTCGTGTCTCCTCGGGGCCTTCCGCCCTCCACATTCCAGTGCCAGGCCCAGAGCCTGAGAGGGAACTAGCGTGTGTCTCCAAATGATTTTTCACCTGGGCCTCTTTGAAGTCGGGAGAGATACGTGCAGTATGGTAGATGTGGAGAGGGAGAGGCATGGTGTGTCCAAAAATTAGCAGGACCTGATCCATAAACGTGGATTCTGAAGCAGTGCACTTACTAAATCAAAAAGCAGTGTACTTACTGGATTTAAAAAGTGTGTGTATTTTTTTGTGAGATGCAGTTTGTAAGATGCATTCATAACTAGGCCATACACTGTTTCCGCTGGCTCTCAGCTCTCAAGAAGCTCTTTAGTCTTTAGCATTGGATCAGTAAACACTTGTTAAAATGTTCCTAGCATTTCTTTGCCATCTTCCCTTTCAGCTGGACCCAGCTGTGCCCTCAAACCCTCTGTGGCCCTGCCTGTCTCTTCCCTCACTGATCATGTTCTCCCAGCTTCTACAGAGGCTTCCTTAGCATTCTGCTTGTTAGCAGACACCAAACAGAATCTCAGCCAGCTCAGTCCAGGCGCACAGGCTCCTGGTCTCCTGGGGCGTGGTTACTCGTGTCTCCTCGGGGCCTTCCGCCCTCCACATTCCAGTGCCAGGCCCTGGACCTTCGTCTCTATTCATGATAAAACATTTTTAGAAAATGCTGACGCTTGGTGAAGAGATGGAAACACTAACTCTTTGTTCTCTTCCTAACAGACACGAGACGACTTCCTGGGCCAGGTGGACGTGCCCCTTAGTCACCTTCCGGTAAGGACAGTTTCATGTTTGCTGCTGCGTGCTGGGGGCGGGGGTTTCTAACTGTTTGTAGTCAGCGTATTTTCAGAGTGGTATTTCTTCACCACAGTGGAGAAGGCTGAAATGAAGCATGTGTGCTGTGGCCCTAGTCCTTTGTGGAAAGTGGGCCTGTCAAGGGGATGGAGGAGAAGCTGGCTGTAAGAGTCAAGGGTGCCTGCGTCGTGCACATGCGTTCCCATCCACCAGCTCTTCTCTTTTCTGCACTTCAGCTGCTCCACCTTTGTGTATCACATCTTATAAAACAGACACCTCCTTCACTCAGGCCTCCCTTCTTGTCGCTTACTGTCTCTGCTTCCTAATGCATCCTCCGGGTCCCATCAGATGTTTGCGCTCTTTGTCTGGAACTGCGCATGCCGTTTCTCTTGGATACCTCTGCACAAGCCATAATAGCATTTCCCAGATTTTGGTGTCTGGCTTTCTCAGTCAGCATGGAGACAAAAGAAGAGCCTGTTCATTCTGAGTGAACTTGTCAGCTGGGAACACCCCACCCTCGCTGGAACACGCACTGAGTTAGCATGTGTGGCGCTGCCATTTCTCTCTGCTCCAAGTAGCAGAGCAGTCGAGGCTGTTGACTAGCGACGGGCAGGAGAGCTGTCACCCGAAACAGGAGGCCGGGCAGACAGAATGTGGGGGTAGGACCTGGAGAAAGGTGGATCCCTAGCTCCTATTCCAGCTTCAGTTTTCCAGCTTGTCCCAGCCTTCCTCCTGGCCTTCCTCCCTGGGCAGCATGGCGTGATAGAAGTAGCAGCTGAGAGAGGAAAGGCGAATGTTTCTGCCTTACAAGGGCATTGTGTTATTTTTTTTAAATGCTTTGTGTGAGCAAGTAGCATAACTAGTCTATAAACTAAAGTGACTTAACGCCCTAGCATTAAGCTTCCTGCTGTGTGGAAATTATGGCTGTTTCCATATGTTAAATACCAAGAAAGATTGTATCTTACCAAGGAAGCTTTGAAGATGTGTTGTGAAGGAAGGTGATAGCAAGTAATTGACTCTTACTCACTCAGGGGAGCTGTTAAGGAAGAAAGGTTGCAAGGTTCCAAAGGACTGGAAGTGAAAGTGATATTCTTAAAATAGCTTGTTTGTTTCTTTGTAAAAATCTGAAGCTCCAGGGTGCTACGGGAGGGGCCTGCGTGGGGCTTCTGCGTGAGACCTATTCCATGAGCCATCAGAAACCTGACTATTCTTTTCAGGTCACATTAGGAGAATGTGACTATTTCACCTTTTGTGAGGAAAGGCGTCACATACTTCTACATTGAGAGGTGTTCTGTGTATGTTCTTCAAACTGAAGCTGCGATCCTCTCACACTTTTGGACAGTGTTGGTTGATGGGCCAGCTCTTCTCTGGACATCTCCAGCGACCCTTTCCCTAATGTAAAAACCACATCTTAGCCAAGGGAAATTATTTTCTGAGAGGCACATATTCTAATATTCTCTAAGAGGCAAAAGTGACTTGTTTAAAACCCTTGCTCCGACAAGCTCTTGTTTGAGTGAGTGAGTGGTGCTTGGTGTTAAAAGGTTGAGCAGGGCTCCCAGAAAATAGAAAAAGGTTTGTCCTCCGAGTCCAAGTCAGCAGAAAAAATAGTTTAGCTTTGGATTCTGAGTGGAGGCAGCGTCAGTGAGCCTCCAAAGAAGGAAGCAGTGCGGAGGTGCAAGGCGGGAGTAGAAGCCAGCCGATTACAGAGGGTAGAGCCGTGAATGCCAGAGAGGACCGAGTGCCTCTAGTTACTCGTGTGCCCAGAGGGTAACTTGCAGTGGAGTGCTTCACCTCCATACTTAAAACTCACTAGCTGTTTGCAGCCAACTACAGTCAGGGAGATGGACCACAAAGAAAACAAAAGGAGAGGTGTGAAGGTATATTATTTATTCATGTGGCGGTAGAACCCAAGTAGCATGTTCTGAATGCACGTGGCTTTTGAATCCGGTATTTCAAGTGTTCTCGTGTGTGTGTTTGGTCGTGTGTAGAGGACGCTCGTGGGGAAATTACAGTGGCATTCTTTTTTGTGTGATAGCACACAAGTGTGAGTGGAGAGGGTGGGAGCATACGAGTATTTTGTGGAGTGAATTATGGATGCTATGTTCTTGATTAGTATATGACCATTGTCAAGGTGGATTATTTACAGTCTACAGATTCAAAATTTGTCAAAACCACCAAAGTTTAGATAAAAGGAAATAGGCAGACCAGGCGCAGTGGCTCGTGCCTGTAATCCCAGCACTTTGGGAGGCCAAGGCAGGAGTTCGAGACCAGCCTGGGCAACATGGCAAGACCCTGTCTCTCTAGAGAAACTTAAAGATTAACCCAGCATGGTGGCACATGCCTGTTGTCCCAACTGTTTGGAAGGTTGAGGTGGGAGGATCACTTGAGCATGGGAGGTCATTACTACACTGAGCCATGGTTGTACCACTGCACTCCAGCCTTGGAGACAGAGAAAGCTCTCCTTTTGCTTTTACATTGAGAGACCAAGAGCAAACTTAGCTTTAATTGTACCATCGTTGACTTTTTTCAACTACCGTTTTCACATTTGTCTGTTACATTCAGTGCATCGTTGCCTAAAAGTTCATATGATATTTGATAACTTGTATCTATTAGTTATTTAGAGGTAAAGAGAATGGCGAGATCTGTATTAACACAGAGTGAGATTTCTGGCAGGTGTCTGTCTGTTGCACCTGCCTCTTGACTTGTCAGCTCTGTCTCCCCTTCCCCTGGAGCCCTCAGCAACCCACCTTTGCCCAGCCACAAAATATCTTTGTCCCTGGGAAAGGCAGTGGGGCAAAGAGAGCTATTTTAAAACATTAAGTTTTTCTAAATCCCAGTCATGTGCCACTTAAGACAACCATGGCTCACTCAGGAATTTAAATTTTCATAGATGAGGCGTTTTCAGGGTGGTGGTATTATTTGATGCCCTGCCTGTGCTTGAAGGTAGCTCAGCTGATCAACATCCTTTTACCCCCCCTTGTATAAGTTTATGGCTGGTAGCAGGTAGCAGGCTGATGGTTCCCTCTCATGAGTGCAGAATTCAAAGTCATGGAGTTAGGAGGGACTTAAGAGACACTGATTTGCTCCCAGTATATTCCAGGTGAAAAAGCCTGGGCCCATAGAGGGAGGGGACTTGCCCAGCAACAAGCAGGTCGTTGGTGGTGCTGGATCTGACCCTGGGTGTCCAGCATCATTATGAGCCTGTGGTGTGGTCAAGGATGTGGGCATGGGGTGGATTCGCCCAAGGCTTACATGCTTGCGGTGGTTGCATCCAGGTTTCGAGTCTAGGGACCTGCAGGGCTCTCTCCTTCCGTTTGCCTGCAGAATCCTTTATTTCACTCCATTCCATAGTGAGTACACCTAGGCTGAAAGCAACTACTCTCTTTCAAGATGAAAGTACTGTGTATCCAGATTTTCTTCTGAGTGCTTTTACCCTGGAACAGGGGCAACATTGTGGCTATTGGGGCCAATAGCACTGTTTGCAGCAGTCTGTTGAAGATGGCTTTCCCCCAGGAGCACCCTCAATGCCATCCTGGGAATCTCCACTCGCCTCTGCTCCAGGGAACAGGATCAGGTTGGAACCTGGATGAATGCCAAGAAGAATCTTATAGTTATCTATAAGATCATCTTCTAATTCAGGCTAGAGAATTTCCATGAAGGTGAACTTTCATTTTTAATGCCCGAACTGTTACTGCTTGGCATTGAGTTGGCAGTACTGACAAGTGACATGAACATGTAGAATTGGCCAATGAACATGGCCAGTGTTTGCTGAGTGTGCCAGGTGCCCTTGAGAACTTTATAGAAACCAACTCAGTTGATTGGTTTGATCCTCACAACAGCCCTGTAAGATACGGTTACAGCCCCATTTTATAGATGAGGACACTGAGGTGAAGAGGTAAGGAACTTGCCCTTAGCCACTCGGCTCTGTAAGTAACAAAGCCAGGACGCAAACCTGGGATATCTGCCTTTTGACCTGTGTGGCATCAGTCATTCAAGCTGCACAGGGCGTGGACAGACTCACGTTCAGAGTCCCTCCAAGCTCCATGGTTTTTCCCTCTTCACTCTCTTGCATGTTCTCTGCTGCTCTTAGATGGCTCATGCCCACTGGTGATCCTGTAGGCTTTGTCATACTGTTTGATTTCCTATATTTAAACTGTTCTTTCTCCCAATTCTCCACCTCTCAAAGCCTTCCCGTCACCCTGTATCTGACTCCACATCCAAAATCATTTTGATTTCCAAGTCAGAGTCAGCGTCTTCACTGTACCCCAAGTCTCACAGAATGTCACCTCTCTATGTCAGTGAATTTGTTCCGCCTTAGCTTCTAGTGGATTGTTGACACAATGGCTCTTCCCTTGTAATTGTAACCATAAGGGCTGGTATACCATGTTGTATCCACATGTCATTCACATAATATTGCTCTCAAATTATTCATTGGTTGACAGGGCATGGTGGCTTATACCTGTAATCCCAGCACTTTGGGAGGCCAAGGCAGGAGGATTTTTTTGAGCTCAGGAGTTTGAGACCAGCCTGGGCAACATAGGAAGACCCCCATGTCTATAAAAAATAAAAATATTAGCCAGGCAGAGTACACACACCTGTGGTCCCAGCTACTTCGGAGGCTGAGGTGGGAGGATCACTTGAGCCCAGGAGGTCAAGGCTGCAGTGAGCTGTGATTGTGCCCCTGTATTCCAGCCTGGACAGCAGAAGATGACCTGTCTCTAAATTAAATAAATAAATGTTGACTAAATAAATGAAAAAAGGAAGGAAAACCAGCAATGGTTTTCTTAATAAATTTTCCATTTATTTCCTTATATATATTTACAAACCTTTTGGTAGAAAATATTTTCAAAATGTATGCTTATTACTGCCTCATAAGAACAGTCTAGAAAATATAATTTACTTCATTCAACGATAGTGAATTTTGAGAACCTCCGTAGTTTACTACAGATCAGTTGAACTGAGTGCTTACATGAGTACCTACTTTGTGCCAGGCAATATTCTTGGCACCAACGATCCAATGGTGAGCAAATTCAAGTCTCTATTCTCATGGGCTCACATTCTGAAAGTGATGGATGATAAACTAATACGTCAACAAATGAACATGCACTTTCAGACAGTGATATGAGGAAGCTACAGCAGGACGATAGGCTAGGGGGGTGATAAGGGTGGCTGATGGTGGGAACTCTGAGGATGTGACCTGGGATCTCCTACTTGGATGCCAGGAGGAAACAGCCATGCCATCTGGAGTCAGAGTTGTCCAGCAGAGGGACCTGCCTGTGCATCGGCCCTTCTGCAGGACATACAATCTGCATCCATGGCAGATGAGGACAGGATGGTTGGGAGTACAAGGAAGGAAGAGAGAGACTGGTTCCCAATGAGGTTAAAGGTGATTCAAAGCCAGATTATAGTTGGCCTTCTAGGTCACAGGAAAGAATTTCCAGTTTATTATGAGAGGAGTAGGAACCCATTGAGAGTTTAAAGCAGAGAATGACATAAACAGATAACATTTCAAATAGAAGCGCATACGTACATACACATGTGTGCATGCATGCACACACAAACCTGATACAGTAAATCACTGGACTGTGGTTTATCTCTTACTATAATCTTACTATAAAAGTATTTGAAATTGTGTTTAATTGAAGGGTCTAGGTATTTGAGGTTTTACTGCATATATAGTATTTTAAGATTAATGAAATAGTCACACTTATTTTTCCAGTTTCCTGCTTTGGTAGGCCAACCAACTTCGCACAATCAAATGAACACCGATTTCTTTAAAAATGAACAAATACCCTACTTGTACCCATAGCCTCATGAACTAAACCTCAGCACCAGTCGACCTTTGTGCCAAGAATATTGCCTGGCCCAAAGGTCGGTTGGTGCTGCTTCCTGGGGTGATCTCTGTGCAGGAGATAGTCTTTCAATTCTCTTAGGCTGATGATGTGAGATTTTAATGCAAAAAACAAAGTTGCCCTCAAAGATTAAATCTTGTATATTCTTCTGTTTACTTCACTCGTATGTGTCTCGAGTCACAGGCATATAGCAGGGTACCCATCAGTGACCGCTGGTTCTCCAAAGTTAATCAGCTCTGTGCGACTGAGGCCACACCCTGCAGTTAGAAATTATACTTGGCAATGACAGCTATAATTTTGTCATTTGTCTGTGGCTGGGGCTGGCTTCTAAAACCCGGTGTGGATAGTGACATCTAGTGGATCTCCAGTAGATCAGTTCCGTGGACCGTCAGGTACCAGGTGAAGAACCACATTCAGTGGTGCCACATTCTAAAATCCAAAATATGTTCTCTGTGGTCCAGTTAGGTGTATCTAAAACATGAAGTTATCGGGAACATTGAAACTTAATTTATTGTTTTTTCCCCACAGACCGAAGATCCAACCATGGAGCGACCCTATACGTTTAAGGACTTTCTCCTCAGACCAAGAAGGTGAGGCTTGTGGGTATGGGTGGTGGGGATGCCTGCCCTGCATGCTATGAGTATGGGTGGTGGGGATGCCTGCCCTGCGTGCTGTGGGTATGGGTGGGTGGGGATGCCTGCCCTGCGTGCTGTGGGTATGGGTGGGTGGGGATGCCTGCCCTGCGTGCTGTGGGTATGGGTGGGTGGGGATGCCTGCCCTGCGTGCTGTGGGTATGGGTGGGTGGGGATGCCTGCCCTGCGTGCTGTGGGTATGGGTGGGTGGGGATGCCTGCCCTGCGTGCTGTGGTGGTTGGCTGTTGCTGAAGACGATTTTAAGTGTAGCCTTTCAAGTCACACCCCTTCTTACCAATTTTCTTCCGTTATGCATTCAGTCATAAGTCTCGAGTTAAGGGATTTTTGCGACTGAAAATGGCCTATATGCCGAAAAATGGAGGTCAAGATGAAGAAAACAGCGACCAGAGGGATGACATGGAGGTACGTGGATGGCGTCAGGCCTCTCTCCTTGCCTTGAGATCATATTCATGTTTTGCTTTCAAACTTTATAATTGAAGGAAATAAAAGTTTAGAAAGCTTAAATATGTACATATGTCCGCAAATTAGTCATTGATAGTCTACCAGTGCATTTATTTGTTTGGGTTAAAGATGAACTTTTTGTGTTACAGCACGAATCTTCGGAGAGATTTCTCTGTAGACAATACCATGCCCATTCCCCAATGTTAGCCCCCCAGCTCCGTGGAAGTCTCCTCACACATTGAATTCTGTTATTGCTGTGGTCTTGCAGCTCTTTGTAAATTCCTTTTAGCCATTGAAGTCGCTTCAAAGTGGGTGAAGGAATTCAGAAAATCACTTTTTTCCAAGTTTCTTACTCATTTGGCCACAGGTGACAGCCTGCAGTAGAAAAACCCTCCTCTAGGAATGCCATTCTGGAATGAGCTGACCAGAGGATGTCCCTTTTTTCCTTGCCGACAGAGCTGCCCGTCTTTACCTTGTCACAGACTGATGCTGTGGGTCCTAGCGTACCTTTTCAGCACACGCCCCGGACAGTGCTGTTTTGTTAGACAAATTCTCATATTCTCAAAGTGTCCATTAAATGAGACCTCTCTAGGGCTTACTCTCACATCTGTTTGCAGCTGTTGCATGTATGTGATATGTGAATACTGTGTGGGGGAGAAGTTACCCGAACACCCCTCCGCCTCAGCGATCATATTTCCAGGCATTATTTCATTTCCAAGCCTTCATCTCTATATATACATGAAGAGGAATAATGTGGGTGGTAGAAATTTATGAATGTTAACATTTCTTAAGCACGTCAACAGATTTTCATCTCAAATCCAAGGAATTTTTTGCACTCTTCTTGCCTTCCAACTGCAGTAACCAGTGAATTACTTAATTTTCCAGTGATTTTAGCAGAGGATGTTAGGAAGCAAATACGTAATGCCTAAAATATGTGCTGTAAAAATGGAACTCGAATTTTGGTACCATGAAACCCATTGGTGTGGACACAGCCAGTGTAGAGGGCCTGAGTAGAAAGCGGCAGCTTTCAGACTCCTGGCTCCTGCGGTTGTTCGGGATGCAAAGAGGAGGCTTCCCTCTCAAAGCGCGCCTCCCTGGGGAGCAACAGGGCTCCGGGCCTCTGGTCCCCTGCCCCATGATTTCTGTTAGAACACAGGTGCAGCGCAGCTCATCTTCCCTGCTCCCTTTACCTCATGGAGGTGTTGAAAAGATGACAGCTGTAATGTGACCCACATCATTGGCAGGGCTTTGTACAGCCTTGGAGGCCTTCAAGTCAAAATAACAAACATGACATATAGGAAGAGTATGATGTGACTTAAGTATAAGTGTCACCAGCTGTGCAGATCCAAATCATGTTGTCCTGCAATGTAGTCATCTTAGAGGGCAGCACAATTAATTGGCCATTACTCAAAAGATTTTTGAGGTGTTTCTAGAATGGATTATTATTTTTTTTTTTTGGCCTTCAACTGGGAATTTACTCAAATGTGTCCCTGAAGCCATGGCTAGAGCCAGAGAGCCCCAGAGCAAGGAGAAGGGCACACAGGGCTTCTCCTTGCTGCCCTTGTGATGACCTCTTCCTCACAGCCGAAGAACCAACTTCATAATCATCCCTCTCACTTTATTCCACAGCATGGATGGGAAGTTGTTGACTCAAATGACTCGGCTTCTCAGCACCAAGAGGAACTTCCTCCTCCTCCTCTGCCTCCCGGGTGGGAAGAAAAAGTGGACAATTTAGGCCGAACTTACTATGTCAACCACAACAACCGGACCACTCAGTGGCACCGACCAAGCCTGATGTGAGTACCGTGTGATGGTCGGGAACACGTGCACATGCACAGCTAGAGACAAATATGGCGGCCCTCTGGGACAAGGCTGGGAAATAAATCATATGTCAATAAGAGCAGATGGTGGTGTGGTACGAGGTTCCTCTCCATTTATGTAAAGCATGCAAGAGCAGTCAGACCTTGTATATTGTAAGCAATTGCCTTTGAGTCACATGCTGCTATTTTCAATGTGAGCTGATTTATTTTCTATGTATTCTTTTATGTCGATTTCTGAAATACAAAGCAGAGGTTGTTTATCTTAGACCTATCTTACATTTGTTGATTATATTGTTTTCTTCTTCACATTTCTCTCCCAACTGACCCAGAACAGAACCAGCAAGCAAATTGGCTTTGCGATTTTCTGTTTTCTCTAAGTTTTTGGATTTTTACTCTCTTCAAAGTGTTGATTTGGAAACCTCAGAAAAAAATTTTTTCTTTTTTTAAGGAAATGTTACCTTCCTAATATAATCAGAAACACATGGCAGAGTTGCAAAATCAGAATTAGTAATTACTGTGTATTTTAATCCCTCACCAGCCTCAGGGATCCAGTAAACCAATTCCTGTTTTGTTCCCTCAGCAATTTGCGGTTTGATTGATAGCAAATAAACACTGGTTAAAACTCATGAACTTTAAAAATGGTTTTGTAGCAGCTTGTTTTTAAATCATTTTATATAGCAAGATCTAAGTCTATTGATAATACATCAAAGGGCAAAAACAAAGTCTTAAGGAAAAGGAATTTTATCCTAGAAATTATGAGCTGCCTAGCAGCCAAGACAAGGAGGAAATTATCGATGAACTATATAACTTTCAGTATGTAATAAAAGCAAGTCTACAGGGTAGTATAATTTTCTTGTCTACTCGAACTCTGAAAGAAATTGGCTAATAATACATTTTAGACAACAAGTAGTATGAGGTATCATGTTCTTAAAAACCTTTTATCTTTAGAAATTGCGAAGATACTCTACATATGACTGTGGTTGGGGAGGGTGGCCAAGTCTTCTGGTCTAGGTGTTGTTTAATTTAGAGATAAAGCTTACAGAATCTGGAACAACAAATAGCTGTCTTCCCTGAGCCCCCAGGTGGGTTCTCGTGAATATCAGCCGTTCGTGATCAGCTTTAGATGACCTAGCGTGGGCATTCGCTCAAGACAGCACAATAGTCTCAGGACAGCAAAAATATCAGAGCAGCTGCGTAATGCTGAACTATCTTTTGTTAAAATTTTTTCCCATGGAAATAGTTTGGTGGATTCTTTTTGTTTTTTATATTATTGCTTACTATTTCCTTTTGATTCATGCCCATAGCTATTAGAATTGTTGTAATCCATCGTAGCTATTTGTAGTAAAAACGAATTTGGACCCACCTTGGGCTTGGTTACATGTAGTGACTAGAAGAATCTTGGCAGCAATATCCTAAGCAAAGCACCATTATCTACCTTTGCTCAACAGCATGAGAAAGAAGTACCTGAAAAGGTAGGTCCTCATGCGACCTCTGCAGAAAAGTGGCTAGGAGCAACTCACAAAGGGAAAAATCCTGACAGCTAATACATATATGGAAAAATATTCAACTTCATAAATAAGGATCATGCAAATTGGAGTTTGTATTTTGGGGACAAATGGGGGTAATTGCTACTTTCTCTACTTCACTGAGTTGTGAAACTAATGAGGGAATTGTGGAGAAAACACTTCCTACATTTTTAAATATATACTATTTTTTTGATGGCTCCGCAGGTGTATACATGTCCCCACACTCATCAAGGGGTGTACATTAAACATGAACAGCTTTTTAGTGTGTTGACAAGACCTCAAAAAGGGGTTTAAAAGAGAAACCATCTTTGATGACAGTGTCCAGAAACTAAAACAAAAGGTATAACTTGCTGGCTCTTCACTAGTCTAGAGCAACAAGGGAAAAATGCAGTTCTTTTTCGGTTGTTGTTTGTTTGAGACAGAGTCTCAGTCTATCACCCGCAGTGGTGCCATCTCAGCTCACTGCAACCTCCACCTCCCAGGTTCAAGCGATTCTCCTGCCTCGGCCTCCTGAGTAGCTGGGATTCCAGGCGCCCACCACCATGCCCGGCTAATGTTCGTATTTTTATAAAGATGGGAAGTTTCACCATGTTGGTCAAGCTGATCTCAAACTCCGCTCACCTGAGCTGCCTAGCAGCCAAGGCAAAGCCTCCCAAAGTGCTAGGATTACAGGTGTGGGCCACCGTGCCCGGCCAAAAAATGCAGCTCTGAATCCAAGTTCGGGTTCACATGTAGTTTTGGGAGAAGGCAGAGGCGTAACTGCCCTATCAGTGAGGCAGCCATGTCAAAGGGA
>NW_012100765.1:1451768-1494713 GCF_000951045.1 Mandrillus leucophaeus | reverse complement strand
GCACTCTGCTGCCCTGGCTGGAGTACAGTGATGCAATCTCAGCTCATTGCAACCTCCACCTCCCGGGCTCAGGTGATTCTCCTTCCTCAGCCTCCTGAGTAGCGGAGACTACAGGCACACACCACCACACTCGGCTAATTGTTGTATTTTTAGTAGAGACGGGGTTTCACCATGTTGGCCAGGCGCGTCTTGAGCTCCTGACCTCAAGGGATTCACCCGCCTTGGCCTCCCAAAGTGCTGGCATTACAGGCATGAGCCACCACGCCCAGCCCAAAAAAGTTTTCCAAATTGAATCAAAACTTTTAGATCCTGAATTGAGAGCATCACGTGACAAAAAATAGGGTATGATGTTGCAGTGTTCAGACCCCGGCTGACTAGAGCGGTTATCTCCTGATGTTATTAGGATTTTTAAAGTAGGGTAAAGGGGGGAAATGCAGTGTCACGATTTTGAGATTCTGTCAGAATGAGCTAGAAAGCAGCTGAAAAAAATTCATGTTGGATCAGGTATACTTCCCTCCAGATGACAGCTTTGAATTTGTACCTTTTGTAGTCTTTGGTCAAATTGCTGGTGACCAAAAGTAGCTGCCTTATGATTGCTGGATTTCTAGAAGGATTGGGACTGCCCAGCTGCTGTGTGAACTCACCTGTCACCTCTGCTCCCAGAGGCCTGACTTGTCACTTTGGCATATGTGCGGAGGACTTTGATTTCTGTTTTTTATTAAACACTAAGGTATATTTTGAAATATATACCTGAAAGATGCTCAGAACGGTGTGACTAATGCATTTTAAAACTGCATGCATTTGATTGCAATGAACCTTAACCTATTTTAGCCATGATATGGTGGGAGAATTCTCACACTGGATGACCAGCTAAGTTGTCAGTGTTTGATGCTGACACTTCAGTGGGCATCTGGCCCTCCATGAGCATTGGACTGTCATGAAGGGCCCGATCTCAACCGCTTCTCTTCTTCTCCTTCCCCCTTTCCCGCGTGCTCAGGGATGTGTCCTCCGAGTCGGACAATAACATCAGGCAGATCAACCAGGAGGCAGCGCACCGTCGCTTCCGCTCCCGCAGGCATATCAGTGAGGACTTGGAGCCCGAGCCCTCGGAGGGCGGGGATGTCCCCGAGGTACGATGTCACCAGAATGCTGCAAAGCCCGGCAGCTCCTTCTTCCCATGTTCTCCAGCTTGATTTTATATCATAGTTTCTTCTCTCAGTAAACATTGTTGAGAATGTAAAGATTACAGTGACACAGTGAATTAATTACCAGCTGGATATTAATTAACTTGAAAGTGACTATAAAAGTCGTATTTGACAAGGATATGTAGTTCTATATTGATAGAAATGGAAATAACATTATTTTTATTATTTTTTTTTTCAAGACAGTGTCTTGCTCTGTCTCCCAGGCTGGAGTGCAGTGGTGCAATCTCAGCTCACTGCAAGCTCTGCCTCCTGGATTCAAGCAATTCTCCTGCCTCAGCCTCCTGAGTAGCTGGTATTACAGGCACGCACCACCATACCTGGCTAGTTTTTGTATTTGTAGTAGATATGGGTTTCACCATGTTGACCAGGATGGTCTCAATCTCCTGACCTTGTGATCCGCTCACTGCCTTAGCCTCCCGAAGTGCTGGGATTACAGGCACATGCCATCACACTGGCTAATTTTTTTTCTTTTTTTTTTTTTTTTCCCTGTATTTTTTGTAGAGACGGGGTTTCACCATGTTGGCCAGGCTGGTCTTGAACTCCTGACCTCATAATCCACCCACCTCGGCCTTCCAAAGTGCTGGGATTACAGGTGTGAGCCACTGCGTCCAGCCCACATTATTTTTCAGTATGAAAATCTTAAGATATTTTTACTTTGTAATTTATTTTTCACCAGGGTCTAACCATGTCTCATTAAATGACAACTTGTTTTTATCATAGTTAAGCTATCGAATGAGCCCTGTAACTTGTTTGGGTATCATATGCATATTTTTATTGAGTCGCTTTGACACTTGAAAGAGATTTGTTACCATGAAAATATAAATTTAGGTGAATAGAAATGTGTAATTTTCCCTTTAAATAGTTACGGTATGTTACTTAAAACGTTATGAAATAAATAACAGATTAGCCATAATCTTTCATGCTGTCTTATCAGCTCTGTTTATGTACTAAAAATCCATTCTTCTTAGACATTGTGTTAGGAAGGTCATTCACAATGCAGTGATTCAACTTGGAAAAGCAAAAGTAATGATTCCATAATACGTTCACTCTAAGTTATTTTATACCATTGTTTAATTACAGCATATAGCTTCTATACTGCTGTCATGGTGAATCCTCAGTGGTTAAAAGTAAAGAAAATCCATGACAATTGTTTGTAAACTCCAGAGAAGCATGTGTGTGTGTTTGGTTTTTTGCCCACACATATAGTAACAAGTGTTGGAAATCAGTCACTGTTCAGAGAGGCAGTGTTATAAAGTGGGTAAGAGCACAGCCTCTGTCTGGAACCATGCCTCTTTGATTCACATCATGGCCCTACAACTTGCTAGCTGTTACCTTGGGCAAGTTATTCTCTGTGCCTCAGTTTCCTCATCTGTTAATTGGGGGAGGAGTCATATCTTCCTCATGATGATTGTGAAGGTTGTGTGCCTCATGAGAGGCACTTAGTAGGTGTTAATTGTAGTTACCACTATGGCTATTGTTGTTACATAGCTTTGTTGGGGAGCTGGGTGGATCCCCAGTTCCTAGCATTTACCCCAGTGTCTCTTTCTCTGAAAGCCTTGGGAGACCATTTCAGAGGAAGTGAATATCGCTGGAGACTCTCTCGGTCTGGCTCTGCCCCCACCACCGGCCTCCCCAGGATCTCGGACCAGCCCTCAGGAGTTGTCAGAGGAACTGAGCAGAAGGCTTCAGATCACTCCAGATTCCAATGGGGAACAGTTCAGCTCTTTGGTTGTAAGTAGTGGCCTTGTTTGAAAGAAAAGCTGAGCAATGTTTTATTGTTTTTTGTTGCTTTAGGAGAATCTCTTATGTAAATAGTGACCAAGGGTCTTCCAGCTCCCAGCTAACTCTGACATTTTCCAAAGTTCCTCCTTCCCTAGGAGAAGCAGGGCTACACTAAAATTAGCCCAAGCAGGTGAGAATCTTTCTTGATTTGGAAGGCAGCTTTGCTCACCCCTATACCACTAACACTTTCTTGGTTTATAAAGAACGCAAAGAAGTAAAACTTCATGATGTCTGTAATTATTAGCTTTGACCTTGTAGAATTCCTTTCCCAGCCAAAAGGCTCATGAAAATAGTACCTTTATCACAAAGGTAGTATTTCACAGTAACAGTTAAAAGCCATCAGGCCTAATCAGTCCTCTTAAGTCATATTCTGCAGGATTTATCATTCTCGTTTCGCTGATAAGGGCATGATGCTTAAGTGGCTCATCCAAAACAAGGTTTGAATGGGAGATAGAAGACATCTCCTAAGTCCCAGAATATGAACCTTGAGAAAGGTTGTGAAATTGTGACACTGTCATCAAGGTAGCATTTTAACTTGGGCTCTCCACCATCAGAAACATACTTTCTAGAAGCTTCAGATGGGCTTAATGCCTGAGCCCAATGGAATCAGTCCCAAAGACTTCCATGTTTGACAATATAAAACTGTGCAGAAATAACCCATAGAAAATCCCTGCTTATGCTTAGAATTAAGAGCAAATGAAGTCTCAGTGTTTCTCAAGAAACTGAACTTAAAGGTGTGCAATAAGGCCGGGCGCGGTGGCTCAAGGCTGTAATCCCAGCACTTTGGGAGGCCGAGACGGGCAGATCACGAGGTCAGGAGATCGAGACCATCCTGGCTAACACGGTGAAACCCTGTCTCTACTAAAAAATATGAAAAACTAGCCAGGTGAGGTGGTGGGTGCCTGTAGTCCCAGCTACCCGGGAGGCTGAGGCAGGAGAATGGCGTAAACCTGGGAGGCGGAGCTTACAGTGAGCTGAGATCTAGCCACTGCACTCCAGCCTGGGGGACAGAGCGAGACTCCGTCTCAAAAAAAAAAAGGTGTGCAATAGTAGATGATGGTAGTCACTCCACTGAAAATAGCATCCTAAAAAAAGTAATCATTACTGTGACCATAACCAACAGAAATGATAGCACTGCATGCAATGTAAAAGCAGGTAAGTACTCACAAATTGTTACTTTTGATTATGGTGTTTTTATTTTAAAAGACACTATAGGCCTCTATTACATGAATTGCATTTGTCATTCAGTTAATGTGATTTCACATTAAAATTCTGTGACTTTTTCAAAAAGAGATGTGTCACCAAGATGAAAATGTAGTACTAAATGGACAGGATAAAAGAGATTGCATATATATGGGATATTTGAATTGGTAAAACTGTTGTTATAGAAACAACATAAACAATGAAGCCCTGTTTTTAAAACCTGTAAAACCAAGGAGGTACCACAGAATCCATGGCAGTAACACACCTTTAGTAAACCAAGTAAACATCGTAATTTTCTTCAGCATTAGTAGTAAGTTAGCAATTCTAGTTCTTTGAATGGGGAGCTCCTGCATTTAATTATTCTAGATGCATGAAATATCCTTAAGACCCAAATACAATATTGTATTATTTTCACATCGTGTTCACTGTTAAATGAGAGTCAAATAGGATATTTGCTTATCGGGATTACTCTGTATTCAAGGGCAAGAACTTGAGCTTTGGCTGGGCGCAGTGGCTCATGCTTGTAGTGCCAGCACTTTGAGAGGCTGAAGCAGGCAGATCACCTGAGGTCAGGAGTTCAAGACCAGCCTGGCCAACATGGTGAAACCCTGTCTCTACTAAAAATGCAAAACTTAGCTGAGTGTGGTGGGGTGCACCTGTAGTTCCAGCTACTCAGGAGGCCGAGGCACAAAAATTTCTTGAACGCGGGAGGCAGAGGTTGCAGTGAGCCAAGATCACGCCACTGCACTCCAGCCTGAGCAACAGTGACGCTTTTATTAAAGACTGATTCTTTCACAGTAACCAGTGTGGAAAGATGTGAATTGTCCCCCATCCCTACCACAGAGTCATCTTGTACCATTTACTTATCACAAAATATTAAAAATGAGTGAATACTAGAAATTGATACCATGGATAAACTTGCTGATAAGGAGACTCTGGCTTCTGTGTGTGACCTGCTGCTAATCTTCATTCCTGTCAGTTAGGCTTCATTTAACCACATAGACTAATACAAACAAGTGAGAGGAATATTAGACACTACGCACTGTATCTTTTTTTATTTTAGCTTGATCTCACTATTTTTGATTATTCCTGTCTTTACTACTTGAAGTCCGCTTAGAAGCTGAAATTGGCTGAGCATGGAGGCTCACGCCTGTAATCCCAGTACTTTGGGAGGCCGAGGTGCGTGAATCACCGGAGGTCAGGAGGTCGAGACCAGCCTGACCAATATGGGGAAACCCATCTCTACTAAAAATATAAAAAATTAGCCGAGTGTAATGGTGGGGGCTTGTAGTCCCAGCTACTCAGGAGGCTGAGACAGGAGAATCGCTGGAACCTGAGAGGCAGAGGTTGCAGTGAGCTGAGATCACGCCACTGCACTCCAGCCTGGGCAGTAGAACAAGACTCGGTCTCAAGAAAAAAAGAAGCAGCAGCAGCTAAAATTATAAATACCAGATCTTTCAGAAGTAGGCCAAGATGATGTCTGAGCTCCTCTGAATATAGGATGCAACTGACTCTTTGTCAATTGTAATAATCAATAAATGTGGGTAGCCACATATCACTATTTCTTCCTCTCTTTCCTTCTATTCACATCACATTAAAATTTACCTGGCGGGTGCATCTTAAAGCAAACTACAAGACTGCTAGCTTCTTCCTGTTGGTAAAGCAGCATTAGAGTGTTGCAGAGTCCTGTTGAGTCTCCTTTCCGAAAGCTTTGGTCTCCTCTTATTTTTGCCATTAATTCTAAGGACCAATCAAAATTCCAGTCTGCTTAACTGAAAATTAAAGTGGAAGATGACTTTTTCAAGGATGGCTGTCCTTGCTCTGAAAAGATGTTTCATTTAATTACCTTCTAATATCGAAGAGCGGTGAATATGGTTGAGTGATGTATTTGTTAAACCAATGAAAGTTGTTTTTAAGAATATATTTCTTGATGCTTCCTGTCTTTTCCTCTCCTTCCAGCAAAGAGAACCCTCCTCAAGGTTGAGGTCATGCAGTGTCACCGATGCGGTTGCAGAACAGGGCCATCTACCACCGGTAACCCATGCTAATTTCCAGTCATCAGTTAACTTTTTGGGCTTTCATTTACAATCATCTGGGCTGCTGCAAAAAGAGTTTTTCCTGTGTAAATTTATTTACCGTATAAATGAGATGTTTTTAAATTTCCTGGCAAATTGCCCTAGGAAAGTGGATTTCCAGTACAGAGAATTGTTACTGCCACCCATCTCTAAAATGCTGGAACCTTCACTGCTTTAGTTTTTCATCCAAATTTATACCAATTTTGATTTGCTCACTTAAACTTCTTGGTATATTCGTAATTCCTTTTACTTTACTGAGTTACTATAGTTATGCTCCAGTGATCTGTACTTTGAAAACACGAGTCCCTTTAACCGGGAAGAACTCTTCTGGGCGACCATCCACATGTTCCTTTCCCTTCCTAATGACCTGAAGTCTGAACTCTACAGAGCCCCGTACCTTCTCTTTAAAGGCAGCTCTGCTCACCAGGAATTGGCTATAATTCTTTCCAACTCTCTCATCATTTTAATAGCTATCAGCAAATGTAGAAGTGTAGGGAATTTTGTAACATCTGATGTATGTAAAAATAAATATTCAAGTTGGAAGCTAGACTAGAACTGCCTTGAGAGATGTTTGATGTACACATTAAAAATAAGAAATTTTACATAAATTTGTTTCTTCTTTTGGAGGTGAAAATATGTGGTTTTAATGTGTTCAATTTGATATTTTACCTTGACAGTTTTTGTCTGTTGCTATAAAACCTTGATCATTTTTAAGACTAATAATGTATTATGTATGAATTTGAAGGGGGAAAAGTGCATTTAAGGTTTTTGAAATCACAGTGTCTTCCCTCTCGTGTATGTTTTTTCTTGACTTCAAAGGACATTTCGGCCTAGGTTTTCATTTTTTATGTTTGAGAAAAAATTAATGAGTATACTAGTCAAGGAAGCAGCCAAAATAATCGAGTCATTTGTGACTTACGCTGGAGAGACTTAATAATAAGCTTGAGAAGAGCATCTTTTCTGGGATGGTTTCAGTACAGGGCCCCACAAACAAAACAATTAACTGAGATGGACTGGTGGGATCCTTCTCAGCCTCATGATCTGTGATTTTCCTTGAACGAATGGCACTTTCTCTCCTTTTCAAAATCAATGTCAATTTTATTTCCCAAAGAGCTCACTTTCCTGGAAACTGGTGATTCCTCCCTCTTTCTTTGTACTTTGTGATGCTGTAAACTCACTGATCACCAGTGGCCTCTTGAGTTTTGAGTGTTGGCGGATTTTAGAATCTGCTAATTATTTGATAATGGGGGGCAAAACCAGACCAGCTTTCCATTTTTCTCTAAGGCAGCTCACTCTTTTGAGGTTGTCATTGTTTACCCAGATCAAGGATGAGCCACCTCGGGTGGCATAGGGGTCAGCTTCCTTTGTGCTACTGGTCATCAGCGACTGCTCGGCTTTGTCTGGACAGAGCGGGTTTCAGGGATTCTGATCTCATGTCACCTGCCTTACAGCGCTGCCACAGCAGTGGTCCCTGATTCAGACAGCCGTGGGTCATCCCCTAAGTGCATTTTACTGATGTAAATTATCATTCACAGCCCAGTGCCCCAGCTAGGAGAGCACGTTCATCAACTGTCACGGGTGGTGAGGAACCAACGGTAATGATCCACTTTATCAGACATCAATGGCAAGAGGCTGTGGGGCAGTTTTAATATTTCATGTAGTGGTGAATATACGCTCTTTTTAAAAATAAGATTAGCTCCTCTGTGCTACAAAGCTGCACACATTTCTTATTTTAGGCTTCTCGTTTTGGGATTATTTAAAGGTACTGGGTAAGATAGAATGATTTTTTAGTTCCACATAATTTTCTCAGGAATACTATCAGGCTTTGGTTAAGTGCGTTTAACTTGACCATTTAGAAGATATTTTTGGCTTTAAGTGTTTGTACTCCTGATAAGTTTTTCCTTTTCATTAGAATGCGTGGTGAAAATAATTTGGTTGGAAGATAATCAGAGAAGCCACAGGAATTGCATGAGACTGAGTGTGATTTCTGGGTGTGCCCAGGGCCATTCTCTTTTCTGTATCTCCCCTGCCACATTTCTAACAGGGGGTTAGACTTTTCTTGTCTCCAGAATGCACCAGTGACCCTTTCTGTGCCACGAGGGGGTCTCCTCACAGGATTGAACAAGTTTCCATAATACCAGGGGAGCATAATTAAGATATATAAGTGATCTAGAAAAATTGATGTTTCTGTAAGCCAACCATTCTTATTCATCATTTTGACTAATTTATGGTATTCTTGTTTGTGGGTGACTTAGATTTGACCATGTATTTTAATTGCCTGTTTTCTACTTGATCCCTGAAGTTAGGCTAGCTTGTAGTTTATGCTTTGCACTGCAGTAGCTGTTTAAAGAATTTCCTTATTGTTTCACCTGTGTTGTATTTTGCTGTAACTGCTCATTACTTGCGGATAGCTTTACGTATACAATTGCTGATTTTCTAAAAGATGTTGATGACTTCAATTTAATGCTCAGCATTGTACAGGGGAAATTCAAACTGGCAACAGTCAGCCCCGGAACACTCAGCTCAGGTTAAGGTATTGAGCTACGGTGGTTTACGTGAGTCATGTGTTGAGTGAGGCCGCCTCCAGTAGAATTCAAGAAATTCTACATGAACTATTTCCCACTGTGCATTTACAATTTCTGTGGGAGTAGTGGAGCTTCGAGGGGGACAAGATCATTTTGTGAAGTAATTTTAGTAGAATTCAGTGCTGATGAACATCATCTGTATATCACCTATTTTTGTATTTTGTTGGCCTTGCAACCTGCTTGTAGCTTTGGAGAGTTGTGGTAGCTGATGTAGTAAATGAAGTGTGAATGGAATCATTGCAGTACCAGGCTCCATGGCAAGGGTCACCTGGCAGGACAAGGTGACCCCTCTGAATGAGATCACGGGTGGCACTTTAGACTGCCCTTTTCTTGCCTTCTTGCCTGCACTCTCCCCTCCCCGTCACTGAGTTTCAGCATGGGTTGGGTTTTTTCTTCCCACAGGCTTGGCAATATTCGTTCCTAAGCGTTTCATCTACTCTGGTAGAAGAGATAGATCTCCCTACCTAGTTAGGTTTGAAAGGATCACATCCGTTTCTCTTCAGCTGTATCCTGCATGTGTCTCTTCCACAGGTTAATTTATAGTATTCTTGTTTGTATGGTATTCTCTTCCATCCTTTGTCATAAGTGCCCTTGACTTTCTGTCTTGCAATTCTGTCTCTTCACCCCGTGTTTCCCTCTTCGGTATCCCCTCTGTTCCTCTGCCCGTCACTCACACTGAAGTGTATTGTCCTGGGCTGGAGCCACCGTGGGATTATATCATCTCACTCCGCGTGTGCTCTCTCAGACGTACGGCTGTGTACACATAGGTACACATTGTGCCACTTTATTTTATTTTTTTTAAATGGGATGTTGTATATACATTACTCAGCAACTTGATTTTTTTTTTTTACTTATGGTCATTCTTCTGGGACATGTTAATAATTACACAATATTCAGTGATGTGAAGGCACTAGGATGTTAATTTCCCAAAATTCAAGGACTTTCCGCTCCCCCTACCCTGCCCTTTTGACTCCATACGCTGTGCTGAAGTAACCGTCCTGGTATAGCTTTCTTTCTATGATAGTGCTTTCATTCCTGTAGTCTAATAAACAGGCACTGATTCTCAGCCAAGAAACCACAGCCCTTTGATTTAAGGCAAATGAATGCACAGTGCTCTCACTTTCTGGCAGACTAAGCCAGGGCCCTCCCCATGAGATAAAAGGAGAGGGATATCACAGTCTTTTCAGTCTTTGTTGTATATATTCTAAAAATACACAAGGCCACCAGTACAGGGTTGGTGCAAGTCTTGGCAAATCTGTGATGGTCAGCATCAAAGTGGTTATTTTTAAAAGCATATTGAAACTTCTGCAGCTTACAATCATGTTCTTTATTTTAATGAAAGAGCCACTAGGAAGTTCTAGCTAATGGCTTTTGGGCATCACAAAGCAGTAGTGTATTCAGTCTACGATGAAAAGCTGTGAAATGTTAAGCTAAGTCGCAATTTCTAACTGGTTTCTTGATTACTTTTTTGTTAAGCTAGTGTGGAACATGCTCACAAGCATAGAACAGCAGGAGGCTGGTTTTGGCTTCGTGGCGGGCCCTTCCATGGTCTGTCTGTAGAAGCTGAGTCCTGCCCCCTCAACTAGCCACGCAGGGTGGGAGGCAGTGTGAGTTACAAATGAAATCATCAGCACAGGTTGTTCTTTGTGGTCATTTGGAAAGAACACTGTAAAGAAACATCTCCAAATGGCCCTCTCACATAAATATAACTAAATTACAGGTTGCCAGTTCAGTTCTCAATAGAAGAGAGAATGAACATTTTAATCAAATTCAGTGTTCTGTACTACACGCGTAATTTTCCACAAACTGATTAGTGCTGTTCACTGTGGCTGTATGAAAGTAACCTGTATGGCCGGGTGCAGTGGCTCACACCGGTAATCCCAGCACTTTGAGAGGCCGAAGCGGGTGGATCACCTGAAGTCAGCAGTTCGAGACCAGCCTGACCAACATGGTGAAACCCCCCTGCTACTAAAAATACAAAAATTAGCTGGGCATGGTGGCGCGCGTGTGTAATCCCAGCTACTCGGGAGGCTGAGACAGGAGAATCACTTGAACGTGGGAGGCGGAGGTTGCAGTGAGTGGAGATTGCGCCACGGTACTCCAGCCTGGGTGACAGAGCGAGACTATGTCTCAAAAAAAAAAAGGAAAAAAACAAAGTAACCTGGTGGTTAGAATTCATACAGCTTTAGGATTCCGTTCTGAGATGATCTGTGACACATCCAAGTGCGTTCAGTTTATCAGTTGCCTCCTCAGTGTCCTTTCCAGAGATTCAGTAACTGCAAAAATATCCTTAAGGTTTCCAGAGCTGAGTTTTCCAGGGGCAGGACGGGGGAGTTGTGGGGGAGTTGTGGGAGGGAAGGGGCCTGGGAGAGGGGGAGGTGGATCACCAGAAGGGGAGGGCTCTGGGAAGAGGGACCTGAGAATGTAACAAATTCCATTTAGTATTTGACTGATTGGATAAACAATAGTAAGTCAAAACTTGATAGCACATACTTTGCCAGATATACTAATTGACCACGAACTTGGGTTACAACTTAGCTCAGCAGAGGAGTCCATTGAAGTGCCCAGATCCACGTAGCCCTTTGTGTTGGCATCCCTGCTAGAGGGGAGGGGAGGAAGGAGCTTCACTAGGACTGCGTGCTAATTCCTTGATGTTTAATATTCATGAAAGGATTAAGTCAGTGTTGATGTTTCTTCTGCTCCTGCTGAGTCTCCACACCTGGATCCAGAATGCTCTATGATCTGAGTCTTTCTGTCTTTATAAACTATCTTTATGGAGCTTTAGGACTTTATCTCGGGAAATGTTAAGGAAATGGTTGCTACATTTTTAGCAGAAGGTTTTCTTACGCATAATCTAAAATCAGCTGCTTCATGATCTTACACAGGTGATTCTTCTCTGAATTGTGCTTTTAAGCCTGTGAGGTTAGCATATTGCTTCTCTGTAGATGGGGTTTCCAAATTACTTGGCAGCGTCCTTGTTGGTGCTTTCTCTAATTTGAGATCCTGGGGTCCACCAAGGAACTCCAAGTGATCATCTTCACCAAGACACATTGTTGGTAGTGCAGGGAAGAGGTGGCATAAGCACAGGAAGAAGTTGGGTTCAGAGGAAATTTGTATCCTCAGCCTAATAGCAAGAAAATGACACCTGCTAAAATATCTGGAGGGACAGGAGAAGATCCTGGCTAGAGAAAGGAGGAGTACTCTAAAAGAAGCAGCTTCCTTTTGTAACCTCACATGAGAGGTTATTCCTAAGGCATGGGTTCCTATACTTTTAGATTCTCCTAGGAGCCGTGGTGTAGCTGTGGTCGGCTTCTGGTTTCTGAGCTTTTCCCCACTTAGAGCTGTTTTGCAGGCACAGACCTTACATGCATCACCTATGCGTTCAAGCCTTCCTGGGACAGCTCTGATCTCCAGCATCTGTCCCAGTGCCTCCATACATCATCAACACATCCTTGTTTTTCAGCGTTTCTCTATCCACACTGCATTTCTTAGACTGTTTCTCAGGGATCTTCTTGTGATCAAATGTGGACTGTCTAAATACAGTCACTCTATGTTGGACAGGTCTCTAAATCCAAAGACTGCCAAGCTGTGTTCGCCTTCAAAGAAACACACTTCTATCAGCGGACTTGGGTGCACACAGCCTCGGGTGTGAGGCTGGGTGCTGGGAGACTTCCTGAGCTGGGGCACACAGATGTCCTGGGTGGTACTCCAGATTATATGCTACTGTGTGACCGTCAGCATCCTAGAGAAGGGGCTGTGTGTTGGGATTTTAAAATTTTGCCCCAAAAGGTACAGTGTAAGGGTCCTAAGCTGATGGAGAAATTTAGGACTAAGCTAGAAGAGCACCCCATGGGAGCTACATCGAGGAGAAACTCAGAGCATCCCTCTCATACACAGTGACACTGGGCAGTTTGAAATACCTTTAAGCTCTACCCGGTTTGGCAGTGGAATTTAGTAGCCAGAACAGATGATAATGTTTTTCCCTTCCCCTATGATCACCTTAGCAGCAACCCTTTACATTTAAGACTACGGGGGTGTTAGAACCAAGTTCTGTAAGAATTTGGATCTGCAACTGTGTGGGGTTCATTCCACAGTAGATTTGAAGCTATTGGAAATCTATTGCTGTTTTCCAGACACTTGGAAGTATTTTCTATGTAAATAGAACTAATTAACTTTGTTTAGAGAAAATAATTATCTGGGTGTACATTTTTTTATTAAACTGATCAGAAATCAAATGCAAGGTATTAAATAATAATGATTTCTTGCACAAACAGCCATCAGTGGCCTATGTACATACCACGCCGGGTCTGCCTTCAGGCTGGGAAGAAAGAAAAGATGCTAAGGGGCGCACATACTATGTCAATCATAACAATCGAACCACAACTTGGACTCGACCTATCATGCAGGTACGAAGATCGCCATCCAACTTAAAACCGCAGGCCATAGAAGCCGAAATGTACATGACCGACCTCCCTCCCTGGTGTTTATATATTGTTCTGAAAGAGTCATATTTGTAAAAAGCTTTCTCACAAAGAAAATGCATTACTTTAAATACAATAATAGCCTAAGGAAGAATTTGCTTTTCAAATCAATTTATCACTGAATACATTTTTAAAATGTGAAGTGAAAGATATTTTCAAAGTAAGAGCCTATTACAGTGTGTAGCTTCTTCCCTGCCCCACCCCCGTACCCCCTGCCTTTAATCTGAGGCTAGTTTTTATGCTGGGCTAGTGATTCATTTTTATTTCCCTTGAATGTGTTTTCCCATCCTTTCCCCCATCATTATGTTTAATTATTTCCTCCACGCTTTAAATAGGCCAGACCTCTTATTATTGCTGTTTGCGTTGTTGTTTGGGTTCGCGCTCCTAATCACACACACAGGGAGATCCTCCTATGAAGCTAACTTGTTTTTGCCTCCAAAATAGCTTGCAGAAGATGGTGCGTCTGGATCAGCCACAAACAGTAACAACCATCTAATCGAGCCTCAGATCCGCCGGCCTCGTAGCCTCAGCTCGCCAACAGTAACTTTATCTGCCCCGCTGGAGGTGAGACGGTTACCTCATCTAACTGGACTCACTCTGTCCTGTGACTCCCATTCTTTCTTCTCTCTTAACTCTGCCTTCAGTTTGGCAGCCACCTCCTCTCTCTGATCAGTTGTTGTGTTGGTGGTGAAGGGTGTTCTTGTGCAGCCTTTCTACCTGCTTCTCTGTCTCGCCCAGTTAACATTCCTGGACTCTCTCACCTGATTCTCATTCTCATTTGGCTAAGGCCGCAGTGACTTGTGCTGGACGTGGGCACTCTTTTCAGGACTTCCACCATTCTTGTTGTGTTTCGCTTCTTTTTGCCTGTTACCTCATTAGAATTGCATAATCTGTCTTTCAAATACCAAGTGCTGATATTGAGTTTTTAAACATAGCTATTGCTTTGATCATTTTTTTTCTTTCGACTGTAGGGTCTTTCATTCTATGGGCATACATGTTTCTGATGCATATTTGCATATCTGCATCGTGGCTGGGCATCTGCTTGTGCTCTCTGTCGTGTTTGTATTGTTTTGGTGCCATCCTTTAACATCACAAATGTCAGAGTTAGAGAAGCCAAAGAGCAAAGGTTTGAGGTCCTAAGCTTGACTGTGTCTTAGAGACAACTGTGGGCTTCTCCATGCCCTGGGTCCAGATGCCGATAAGTGGGAATGGATGCTGTCTCTTCCATACTCTGATATGAATGTCATGGGTAACAACTGTGAGATTCCAGATCATTGTCTTTATTGATGTAGATTTTTCTTTTCTGTGCTCTAAAACTTGCCAATCTATTCTTCATTAGACTGTGAGCTCATTAAGAGCAAGGGCACGTTTTTCTCTACTCTGTAAAATCTCCATCCATAATGCTTAGTACAGAACAGTATTTTTGGTACATACTGAGTAGCTACCAAAGGATGGTGATTATAAGTACTTAATATTGTTGTGTGTTTATCCAACAGAGGAAATGTAAAGTTAGATTGATTTAAAAGTAAATGAATGACAGAAAACAGGTTTTGGGAATCTTCCCTCTTGTCCGCCTCCAAAGAGAAGCCTCCAACAATACCCAGGTACATTTTGGCACATTGGAATCGCAGCTGCTGAAGAGTTCTAATGCTAATTGTTATTCTTTAGGGTGCCAAGGACTCACCCGTACGTCGGGCTGTGAAAGACACCCTTTCCAACCCACAGTCCCCACAGCCATCACCTTACAACTCCCCCAAACCACAACACAAAGTCACACAGAGCTTCTTGCCACCCGGCTGGGAAATGAGGATAGCGCCAAACGGCCGGCCCTTCTTCATTGATCATAACACAAAGACCACAACCTGGGTAAGGCTGCTGCTTTTATTTGGCTCCGTTTTCACCGTGAAGTCTGGCATTAATTCCTTGATTTCCTTACTCAGTGTTTGTAGTTCCTGCAGAGGAATTAGACTGACTGTAAAGGGTGTTTCCAGAGGGTCTCCTCAGCCTGCATCTGGCCCCTGCACAAATGGGTGGGTGGGAGTGGGTGGGCACCGGCTGATAGCTGTCTTTGGTACTGGTGCTGGGACTGCCTTTTCTCCTGGGAAACTCTAGTTTAGACAGTTCACCATGCTGGATGGAAAGGTACTGTTCTGTGCTGTTAAGATTTTGTTCATTGATCCCATCTTACAAAATAAGGAGTTATAATCATTTTCCAATAGGAGTTATAATCATTTTCAAATAATTTTTTCTTTTGTCAGTTTCTTTTTGCACTTTTATTGGCATTACCCACCTTCTTTTGATTTGTCACTTCAGTTTTTACTGTTCACATCAGATCAGTATTCACACGTCTGAGCTACATTTCCGTGCCCTTAATCATGGGATAGGGGATGTACGGAGTGACTTTGGTTGTAAATCTGATACTCCTTTTTGTGATCATTTTGTCAAAATTGATTTTTCTTACCATGCAACTGTTTCATGTACTCCTGAATTGTACCCAAGAAAGAATCTGTACATTGTATTATCTTGAGCAAAATGAGATTAATCAAAGGTGAATATGCATATCTTTGTATTTCTCTGTCAGTTCTTTATTTCTTGAGCTGAATCAGTGGGTGGCTTTTTCAGTGTAGTATATAGTTCTTTTGAAAGTCAGTTGGTATTTTTCTGCTGTATAATCTCTATACCTGTAATTAAACTGAAATTGGTTCCCTTATTTCTGGCTATTTTTGATGCTGCAGATGGGTTTTCTTCCTGTTATGTCCCCATCGAATTGTCTAGCTAGAGCTAACTCAGAGTTTAACTTGGTCCTACTATTGTCTGTGCTACTTGTTCAAAACTGATGTTATGGGAATGCTGGTTGAATTTTGGTGATTGTCATTGGCCCTAGCTCTTTGGTCTTGGATCAGCAATAAACATACACCATTAATTCCCATTTCTAGTGATGGACATTAGGTGTGTCCATTTGATAGGCCAGCAGTCTTAGATTCAAGAACAAGCCCTGCTCAAGGGGATTTGGGCTGTCATTTTATGCCTTGCCCATTGGGTGGTATCAGTTCAGTCCAGCAGGTGTAGAGGGCGTGCTCCTAGAATCCTTTGACTCGTGGGACACTGTGTCTTCAAGGGCATTCTTGGCATTTGGGGCAGGGACATTTGTGCCTTCAGTTGCAGACCATTTAACTACCTTGGCTCCTGCCACCAGGTGCTGATAGTCACCACTACCCCCACCCCAACGTAGTGATGACCAGAAATGCCCTACACATTTCAAAACAGCCCTAAGTGAGAACCACTCTAAGAGCTCTTTCTATTTTGAAATAAGGGAATGGCCTGCCAAGAGAATTTCTCATTTAGATCTGGTAACATTCATTTGGTAAACTGATAACTGCTTCTAAGGCATATAATAACATGTAGGTTTGACTCCCCTACTAGTCTGCAGATAATGTTACAGATTTGCAGGTGAGCCAAGAGTAAGAGACAGGCAGCTCGTTGGAAAATACAGTAATGAAGGGTTTTTTTTTTTGTTTTTTTTTTTTATGTCTTTTTTCTTATTACCATGCAACCCCTGGCTGTCCTGCCGGTGTTCTCATTTACTATAGCACTGCTGTAATTTCAAGTCCTTAGCCAGAAACCGGCTCCAGAAATAAGGGCTAACGAATATAAAAGTAGATGGATTAGTGTAAGGAGCCACTGTGGCTTGCCAACATAAGCTATGATTTTAGTAATTTCAACTAGCTTAGTAATCAAATCCCCTAACCTTTTCACAGCCTTTCAAGCCACAACGGCAGTGTAATTGCAGCTGGGCAGATTGTATTTTAAATGAAACAGCACTCGCTTTATTTATTGCTTGCAACGTTGCTGAATGAAACCCATTTTTAATTTCCAGTTGTCCCTTTTTACCCAGATACTTGTTATTGACTAATTTACTGATTTAAAATTATAATCTGTTAGAACAACATTTTGTTACTGCTGCTAGTGTGGAAAATCCTCAAGGTAACAACTGGAAATTCCACAAGTTACTCCCCTTCTTAAGCAAATTCAGATGTGCTGACACAGCTGCTTTACTGCTTCTAAACAAAGGCCTAGGCAGGATTCTCCCTGCGGGAGACACACTCTAAATTGCCTGTTCATTTTGACAAAAGATGAAGAGCCAGAGAGACGCATAAAGATAATTTGCAGCTTAAAAATCTGCCTTGAGTTGGTTTTGGGGTTTGCTTTGATTTTTATTTTTAATTTATTTTATTTATTTTTCCATAGAGGTTGTACTAATTTTTATTTTCACCAACAGTGTATAAGCATTCTCATTTTGAAAGAGGAAGAGAACAAATGAGAGAACAGCGTAGCTATCCTTAGATTTGAGCATTAGAATAGAAAAAGGAAAAAAATTGGTAGTACAGGTTGAAAATGATGAAAATAACACTGCTTCCCCCATCAGCCTGGGCACTACTGATTCTTACACCAACCAGAAGCCTGAAAAGTATCAGGACATTTCCCCTCTATACATTGAGAAATTTAAAAAATTTATTGAAATATGTCATAAAACATGACCTTTTACAGACAGACACACAGATAAAGGCAGTATGCCATCAGTGTTTGGATAAAGTTTGGCCTTATTCTTTTTTTTTTTTTTTTTTTTTTTTGAGACAGAGTCTCACTCTCACCCAAGTTGAAGTGTAATAGTGCAATCTCAGCTCACTGCAACCTCTGTCTCCCGGGTTCAAGCAATTCTCTTGCCTCAGCCTCCTGAGTAGCTGGGATTACAGGCACATGCCACCACACCAGCTAATTTTTGTTTTGTTTTGGTACAGACGGGGTTCACCGTATTGGCCAGGCTGGTCTCGAACTCCTGACCTCAAGTGATCCTACCGCCTCGGCCTCCCAAAGTGCTGGAATTATGGGCATGAGACACCCTGCCGGGCCAAGTTTAGCCTCATTCAAACAAACAATGATTGGCTTTGTTCCCCGCCTGGGTCAGGCCTTTCAGGGAATGCACGCAGGAGACTAGGGGCTTGGGAGGGATGTGCCGAGGAGGGATGTTCCGTCCTCAGCAGCTCAGAGCACGTGTATACAGGTTGAGTATCCCTAGTTTAAAGATTCAAAATCCAACTTATCCAAAGTCTGAAACTTTGTGAGCACTGACATGACACTCAGGCAATAAATGCTTGTTGGAGCATTTCAGATTCTCAGATGAGGGATGCTGAACTGGTAAGTATAACTGCAAATATTTTGAAATTCAAAGCCCCTTTGGTCCCAAGCATTATGGGTGAGGGATCCTAAACCCGTGTTAGTGTATATATGCCTTTCACAGGATGAAGCATGGGCTTATTTTTGTAGCAAGAAAGATTACACCCTAGTTAAGTTGCAGATTTGTTTTCCATCCAAGTTCAAAGTAATGAAACTCATTACCCTAGGCATGGTTGCTGGTCTCTTCCAGGATGGAAAAGATAAAGAAAAGAGGCCCATTTTTTTAAATCCCTGTGTTTTATATATTTTGAATTAGGAAAGCCCTTTTTAAAAAGATACTGCTCTTTGCATCCTGTTTAAAAACACTTTGAACTTGATGGAGGGAAGCAATTTTATATTACACATGAAAGAGTTCCCGTATGACACTGAAGAAAGGAAGAAACAACCAAGCATGCTTTATGCATTGGATCATTTATTTTCATGGCATCTGAGACCTCGTTAGTATCCTACCTTCTCATCAGCCCTGAAGTTGTCCATAGCTAATAGAGAGCCTTGACCACCACTTCACGTGCCCTGTCAACTAAAGAGAGATGCCTGCCTCCTTGAGTGGCTCGATAGGAGTGGGGGTTCGGGGGTGACCACTAGCCTTAGCCCTCAGAGCTGATTCATGGCAGCTGCTGCCATTATTTTTATTATTGTTGATATAATGAAATAATATTATAAGCCTCAAGGCCTCTGGCCCTCACAGTCTGTGAAGTCTGGGTTTCCACGCAAGGCCACTTTAGCAGACCTTTGAAATTCAGCTGACTTTATACTTCATGCTCTGCCCCTCACTGCCCCCCCCGACACCTTTCTCTAATTTCAGCTTCTTTTTGCTCCCCTCCACCTTTAAATCACCAGGCTTTTACCAATAGGGCTGATTGTCTTTCACGGCAGCGTACGTGTGATTCCAAGGCCAGACTGGCCTTGTGTGTGGCATTCAGAAACCCTGCCCTCTTTCATGTAATAGCCGTCCTCAGCTTTCTGTAAACCTGGTGTGGTCATTGGCTAGGTGGAAACCCAAGGATCCCTCGCTGGTTGTGGCGTTACCTGGTCCAGATCAGAGTTAGCGTTGAGTGGGTAGCTTTTGAGAAATTCAGTGCTTTCAGTTTTTCCTCTGTTTGTAGTTAACCAGTCACAAATGTTTACCAGATTATCAGCTTCTTGGACCTTCTCAATCCTAAATCTGCTTAGCGTATTTCTTTATGTTCTGTGTATGTCAGTGTACTGCAGAATACTGGATTATTTTGTGCCTCTGCTTAGCCTTTTAGAAAAGTATATTGGGTTCAGGGTCAGTATGTATCACAAACTGCTAACATGATTTCTTTCGTCATTTAAAAGTTCACCTAACTAGCAAGAAGCAAGGGTTGATTTTTGTTATTTGTGGTCTTTTTTGATTCTTGCCAGTTCCCAAGATCTATGATTATGATTCAGTGATACTATGACTTACATGGTTGACTTAGGAAGCAGAAAAATCTAGTAATTTGGCAGCAGCAAAGGCCCTATTACAAAATTAAATGAAGCTGATATCAAATGTCTTAACAGCTTACTTTTTTTTAACCTTAAGCTTATTTGGTTGACAGTGTGGTTTTTTTTTTTAATGTAAAGATATGGATTCTCCTTTTTATTTTTTTTTTGGAGGCAAGACTCTCTGCATCACCCAGACTGGAGTACAGTGGCACAGTCACAGTTTATGGCTCGCTGCAGCCTAGACCTCCTAGGCTCAGGTGATCCTCCTACCTCAGCCTTTCAGGTAGCTGAGGTAGGCATGCACCACCACACTCAGCTCATTGTTTGTGTTTTTTGCAGAGATAGGGTTTTGCTTTGTTGCCCAGAATGGTCTTGAACTCCTGGGCTCAAGTAGTCTTCCTGCCTTGGCCTCCCAAAGTGCTGAGATTACGAGTGTGAGCCACCACATCTGGCCTTAACAGCGCATTTCTTTTTCTTTTTCTTTTTCTTTTTCTTTTTTTCTTTTTTTGAGACGGAGTCTCACTCCGCTGCCCAGTCTGGAGTTCAGTGGCACAACTTGGCTCACTGCAACCTCTACCGTCCAGGTTCAAGCAGTTCTCCTACCTCAACCTCCCGAGTAGCTGGGACTACAGGTGCGTGCCACCACACCCGGTTAATTTTTGTATTTTTAGTAGGAATGGAGTTTCACCGTGTTGGCCAGGCTGGTCTCAAACTCCTGACCTCAAATGATGTGCCCACCTGAGTCTCCCGAAGTGCCGGGATTACAGGCGTGAACCACCGCAACCAGCCTACACTGCATTTTAACTGGGTCTCCATAAGTAAGAATCAGCTCCTGGACTCTGGGTCATAACCTTTGGGCAACTTCTTGTTCTCTCTGAAACTCCATTTCCTCATCTAAAGAAACAGAACATGTGCCCAACCTCCTAACAAGGGTCTGTTGCAAGATCATACATCTGACCATGCCTTGTAAATCATGCAGCCTGACCCAAGATGTCAGAGTACATGTTTCTCTTTTGTTGATTCTCTGTGGTGTCTTATGAAGCCTATGCTTTAAGAAAAATGTTTTGTAAACTTTTAAATACTAAGGCATGAATGAGAACTTAATCTGCAGTACTTGGTCAAGGATCTCAGTAAAGTCGTATCATAACTTTGTGACTTTGCCTGAGGAAGGCGGCCCTCCCTGGAGTAGCCACGTGACTTCACGGACCAGATTCACATTCTCTGCTGAGTTCAGGAAGGAATGGAGGGGAACACAAGTGCTGAAGGGGGGTGTGGCAGAGGGGCCTATTCCCTAACGTGTTAGGCTGGCTCCCCTCACCGGGGGCGCAGGACCCATAGAGAGATTTCGAAACCATTGTCCCCACTCCCTCTTTGTGCTGCATTCACTGGCACCCTCCATTCTGGTTTCCCTAGTAACATCACTGCTGGGACTCTCTTCCCTTTCCCCTTCTCAAGGTCTTGGGGGAAATGATTAACCTTTCATGTAAATATTCTTACTCTCCTCCTTCCACCAAGTACAAGAAGGAAGAGTACAGTCTGTCTCAAGAGACGGTCAGCCAGGCTTCCTGTACAAAGCAGAGATGGGACCTATCTCACGCTCCAGGCATGGACAGTCTGGTTGCCTTGAAACAAACAGCTCAAGAAGAAAAGCACCCAGTAACTGCACACAGATACTTCCACTTAGCATCTACTGTCTTTTACATTTTTCTTGCAGGAAGATCCACGTTTGAAATTTCCAGTGCATATGCGGTCAAAGACATCTTTAAACCCCAATGACCTTGGTCCCCTTCCTGTGAGTACACTGGAGACACATGGAATGGTCTGAAAATGTTTGTTCCTTTATCCGCTCTATGTTGATGGAGAGGCCCTGTGGACCTTCTCTATCTCCAGGCTTCGTGGATCTCATTGGTTTGTGTTTCTTAATAGAATTTAAGTGTTTAGCTGAATTGTAATCGTACATTGTAGTTCATGTGATATCCAGTACTTGTGAAAGAGGTTTCTGAATTGTTAACTTCTAGTGGAAGATAGAACTTGTACACAGGATACTCAAGAGACATTATCTGCAGGTGACAATTTAAGTGGCACTCACTTATTTTGTAACTTAGCAACCACTGAGTTCCAGCCATATTGCTGATTAAATCATCAGAACCAAAGTAATGAAAATAGTATGGCAGAAGAAGGTCTAATTAGTCATAGAAAGTTTCTATAAGTCATTTAACCTGCAGATTTTTTAAGTTTTTTTCTCCCTTGTTGGTGATGGCTCAGTAGGAGTTGAGCTATATACTTAAAATTGGATTTTGAATGAAACCTTCACATACATCCTCCTCAACAACTCACTCGCAATTTGAAAAAGCCGTAGGGGGTGACAGGGCAGTGGATGGACTCCAAGGCTGTCTTTAAATGGGAATTTTTGTGATTGTTTTCCAAGTGTAAGAACCTTTTTGTTGCCTGGTATATTAGGGCAACATTTGAGGCTGCGAAGGTTAAGGTTCAATCATTATTCATTAGGTTATACAGGTATCCCACACCAAATCTGTTTGATTCCTGGGTTCAAATAGAAAGAACCAGAGCGTGAGTTTAGAAAACAAAAGAAAGCATTTTTTCTGAATCTGTTGGATTCCTGAGGTTCAGATAGCAAATACGGATAGTTTAGATAATGAGGGCATACCAGCTTTATCTTGAAAAAATTCTCCAAATCTGTTTAGTTCCTGAGCTTGACTAGTAAAAGTTCGTGGTAGATAATACCAATATTAGATCATCGACTGCCTGGACAATATAAATACAGTAACCGTGTCTAACATTTTTATATTAACCCCCTCTTCCCTTCCTTTAATACTCAGTGTTTATTTAATTAAATGGTACTCAACTTCAAACTCCCCTGTTCCATGGAATGCTACAGTTTCCCTTTGAAGCTTTTGAGCTGGCAGCCCATTTCCTGTTCTTCATACAGTCAGCACATCTGAGACCTGAGCACGTGATAAAGGGTGTTGCTAGACATTGTCAGGAGTCAACTTGAAGTGTTCGTATTTAGTTCATGCTCAATGCATAAATGTACCCTAGCAGAAAAGAGAACAAAGGTGTCCTGTGGTTTTTAAATGTTGCCTTTGATTTTGGAACTCCTAGCTAATGTTTGTATTTTCTGTCTCCCTTCCTTCCCCGGATACTAGCCTGGCTGGGAAGAAAGAATTCACCTGGATGGCCGAACGTTTTATATTGATCATAGTAAGTAGGCGCTGTTATGGACACACAGGTGTTGCGGGTTAGAGGGAAGGGAGTAATTCAGACATCATAGTGAAAGCTTTGTCATTTTACTCTTTATCTAGGTAGCCAGGTGTTATGTGGAGAAAATGATACCAGAGAATCAGTGCCTTCATACGGTACTGTGCATTCACCCCAAGTTTGCTTAAAGTAGCCCATCAAGCTTTCACCCAATCTGATCTTGTGACCTATTAACATGGTTTTTTTTTAATTTGTAAACCACATTTTGATTGTTGATCCCTTGACTTTTGCACATTTAATAAATACACTCTGGTAATAGAAAATAAGATTAGAAATGATGATTTAGTCAAAAATCTGTGAACAGTGCTTGAAGCAGCATGTAAGTTTTTTAAGACACTGCCTTCAAGGGTCCTATGGCAGGATGCCCTCTCTGACCTTATTTTCTATTCACAGCATGTTTCCTTGCACCCACAACACTAATATATATGGATTTTCTAGAAATTGTAGTATATTTGCTATAGACATTTGCTCCAGCACCTATGAATAAATGTGTGGTTTCTCGTTCCAACTAAAAGTTCGACTAATATGAGTTTGCTTTTTAGCCAGTGGGATTTTTTTTTCTCATTCTTTTTGGAGGTGCCATGTTCTTCATGGAATCATATTTCTATGTCCCTTAAAATTTCTGAAAAAGTATATTAAAAAGAAGCCTTCAAATAGATGTCAAGTTTCAACCGTCTGTGCCATTTGGTAGTATCTTGGTCTTTGCTTTCATTTGGTTCATGAACAGAAAGTCCCACCAGGTTTCCCGGGCTTCACACTTTCATAACTAAACGAAAGCACATTGATGAGCCACCTGCTGAGAAGTCTGGCCACAAGTCATCCTCACACGTGTAGGACTGGTCACTATCTCACAGGCGTAGTACGTTTTTCAGATGTTACTAGGAGGCAGAGTACATTGTGAAGAGAATTTCACCTTCAGGCCCTGGGGGTTCAGGGCTTATTATAAATGGAATTAAGCAAGAGTACCAGCAGTTTACAATTCAACTAAAAGGAGAAGTCGTAGGTGTATTTAGAAGGGTGGGCTACCCTGTGTTTAAAGCAGGTATTTCAAGGTGCAGAGACTTCGTTTTCGTCTTTTATCAAAAAAATAGGCAGATTTGCCAACTTTCCAGAATTTCATAGTAAACATAAAGTATTTTTCCTGCTTTCATGTATGTGTATACCCTACTTTTTTCCTTAAAATGCTATTTATTATTTTATTCTTAAGAGAATTTACTAAAATGAGAGAGAGGCCACACCTCTTTTTCCCACGAAAAACAAAATAATAGCTTTCGGCTTGGTGCAGTAGCTTATGCCTGTAATCCCAGCACTTCGGGAGGCCGAGGTGGGAGGATCAGTTGAGGTCAGGAGTTCGAGGTTAGCCTGGCCAACGTGATGAAAGCCCGTCTCTACTAAAAACACAAGTAAAAACTAGCTGGGTGTGGTGGTGGGCACCTGCAATCCCAGCTACTCGGATGGCTGAGGCAGGAGAATCGCTTGAACCTGGGAGGTGGAGATTGCGGTGAGACAAGATCATACCACTGCACTCCAGCCTGGGCGACAGAGGAGACTGTCTCAAAAAAAAAAAAAGAACAAAAGTTTCCTTTGTAATTTTTTTAATACATCACAATTCCAGTTTTCAGGCAGATGTGAATAATACTGATCATTTTACTAAAACAGGTCTTCACTGGTAACACATCTTGGTCTGTGTGACCCATGGAGAGCATTGCACACAATATTGTGATGGTTTTCCGGCTGGAGATCTGGCTTAGGTCAACCTAAAAAGAATGTTGTGAATGTGTTTAGTATACTGCAAGGAGCCAAAAACAGAAAAACACGATTGCAAAGGGCTATCATAGCGCGCATTAAAATAGTAAAAGTCACCGACTGTTTCACTATTGATGTCATAGACCTAGTATAATCTATAGGAGATGCTTGATACATGGTGACCTGAAGTCAGGTTCGTGGAGGGTCAGTGGTGAAACTCTTAGGAAGTTGCTGTGCTTGATCAGAAAGTGAAGTGAACTCACCTGAGGAGCAGTAGGTGCCCCCCCCCAACCCCTCACCCCCACCGGCCTGAGGCTGGCCCAACTCTGGCTTACTGGAAGGTGGAAGAAGGTAGCTACCTGCTAGATGCCTGGGCTTTTCCTTACTTCTGATCAGTTCTGCAGTTACTCCAGCGCTCTGCCCAAACATTTCCTCATTTCTCTTGACTAGAACAGCATCCCCGAGGCTCCGTGTATACTCTGTACAGAGCCTGATGCAACTAAGCTGTGCCAATATGATACTTGTGGCCATTGACTTAGAGATGAAAATTTATTTTGCCTTTGCATAACCATATTGAAAGATTCTGTTAAAGAGATATAGCATAAATTAAGTGACCAAAAACCATTTAAGAAAAGGATTTATGAGTGCTGCCTCCTTAGCTGTTCATGCTACATTTCTACCATAATTCATCAAGATTTACTCAATGGAAAGCTGTAGCACAGTACACATCAATGAAACAGTTCAAGTCATTGGCCTTTCCGCAAAATTCAGTGTGTGAAAACTGCAGAATACCTGTCTTTTGAAGAGGCTTTATCAGGCTGACACATACATTCCAAATGGGTTGAATTACCTGGAAGATAACATTTAGAAATGTCCTTTCCATCAGAATAAAGCCTCTTTTTCTAAACAATCTTCTAGCAAAACTCAGCATCTGATTCTGCTGTCATAATGCCTGCAGGACAGGAACCAGGTTATGCCTGCGTATGCCACAATGCTGTGAACGCCGTTAACTTGTAAATTGCTTAGAGTCCTCCTGTCTTCCGGCATACCTGGCACGTGGGTCCACGTGGAATTACAGATGAGATGACGAGACGCACTTGTCTTTTCAGTAATTGATTATTTCTGCTTTGTAAGTTTTTCCTGAGAAGTTAGACATTTTCAAGATTAACAATACTCAGCCATCTTAAAGATTTAATTTCAAAAGCAACGAATGATCGAGACTAACCTCTTTAGACTCCTTGATTCCTTTGGTTGCTGTGTATGGAATGGCTCCTGGCTCTCAGGCCTAGGGTGGGAGGTTAAGGAAAAGTCTTGAACTGAATCTCTGTATCTTGTAGGAATGATGTCATTCTTCTTAAAGACCAGACAGGCCCAGCAGCTGAGTAATTGGTCACAGGTATCCTGTCTACAACATTAGGAGAGAAAATTGAATTCCAGTGACTTTGTAAAGTCCTATTTAGTCTTTCCTATCAACAGTCTTACTGGACCTGTTCATCGTGACTAAACTGAGTTTCTCATCCTTCCACTTCCTTCTTGTCCTTTTATTTGAAATATAATATCTCAAAGAGGAAAAGCAAGTTTAAACTCCAAAGTTCTTAAAAAAAACAAAAACAAAAAGAACAACTGGCTACCCCATACTTTCATACACTGACCATACTTCACTGCAGAATTCTCCATCATAACCATGTAAAAACTTGTGTTGTTCCAAAAGCTTAGGCTGTTTTTAAAGGGACTTTGTTTTCACCATCAGCTTCATTCAGTCATTAAAAAAAAAATAATGCACTAAGTTCCTGTTACCTGCTGGGACTGGTCTTAAGTGGTAGAGAGGGGGTTGCAAAGATGAATAACACACAGTCCCTGTCCTCGAGGAGCTTAAGTCCAGTGGGAAGTAGCGGGAGATATTTCAGGTATCAGAGGAGTGAATCAGTTGTTACACAGAAACAGAAGAGGCAAGGACTGCATCTGCTTGGGAGGTGGTTGGGCACAGGGATGGGCCCGGAGGGAATGGGTCACTTTTTAGATGGTTGGCAAACACTGAGTAGGATTGAGGCAGGCAAAGCTCTGGGAAGAGTGATCCTAGGATGCGTGGAGGTGTGTGAATATGTGCAGATGCTGCCACGTTCTGAGAAACGCAGCATTGCTCCAAACAGCTAGTGTGCCGCAGGGGCCAGCGTGGCACGCAGGCCAAGCCAAAGGGTGTCTGCCAGGTGTGGGGACTCGGGCTCAAGCCACAGGCAGTGGGGAGCTCCCAGGGGATTTCCCAGAGGGGAGGGATGGGATCGAAATCGTTCTTTAGAGAGATCCTTTTGGCAGAGCTGTAGAGGATGTCTTGAACCAGGGGGTTTGAGACAATTCCCAGTGATTCCCAGAGAACAGTTCAGAAAAAAAATGAGCTCTCTAGCAAGCAGCTTATCAGGGAGAGAGAGGATTGGTCCAGGGCCACCAAAGTGAATGACACGGCCAGGTTCCTGATTGGGACAGTGAGTGGATTGTGATACTGCACATTGGAATGAAGGTAACGTTACCAATTTTGGTGTTGGGTGATGAGAGGTTTGGTTTTGGTAGAGTTGAGCTGAAGTGCTTATGGGAAACCCAGGTGCAGATGTCCAGGATGGAGCATGAAGTTCGGGTCTGGTCTGAGGACTTGCGAATCCCCATGAGTCAGGAGTTGTTAATTTATTTTTTGCTTTGATGACAATATCCATTGATAGGGTTATAATCCAAGTTGGTGTTTTAAGGCAGTTTTTACTCAGCTGTATTCCGTTTCCTTTATTTGGTTTTCTTTTCTCTTGTTTTCCATCACAATAGCAGCTTTTACTTTCCAAAGTCTTCCATGAAAGGTAAGGGACCCAAAAATGCCTTTTGCTTCCATCGAGATTCTCTCAAACAGTTGAGATTTTTCATGTAAATTTTCTGACAGCATGAAAACAAAAGATTCTGGAATCATCACTTGCTTTGGTAGCTTTTTTTTTTTTTTTCTTAGCTTTTCGTCTGCTTTTATTAAAATAATGATAAGGTTTTTTAAAATTCCTGATGTGATCGTTAAAACAGAATTCACTAATTATTCTTATCAGCCCACTTACAGTGTATCCAGAAAATAAACAGAATCAATATTCTTCCCCCGCACCCGCCCCACCCAGCCCCCGAGACAGGGTCTTGCTCTGTAGATCGGGCTGGAGCATAGTGGCACAATCATAGCTCACTGCAGCCTCCCCCTGGGCTCAAGCGATCCTCCCACCTCAGCCTCCCAAGTAGCTAGGACTACAGGTGTACACCACCACACCTGGCTAATTTCTTTTTTTAACCTTTTGTAGAGATGGGTCCTCACTATGTTTCCCAGGTTGGGCCTGAACTCCTGGCTTCAAGTGATCCTCCTGCCTCAGCCCCCCAAAGTATTGGGATTACAGGCATGAGCCACTGCTCCTGGCCACCCTTTACTTTTTGAATACTTTTCTTCTTTTTTGTGTGTGTGTTGTTTTGTTTTGTTTTGTTTTGTTTTGTTTTGTTTTACTAACCTAGAGATCCAAAAACTCCAGAGAACCTACTATCCCCAGTCTGCCCCTCCGTACTTTTCATGTGAGTCCACCGCATTCTCCCTCCCTCCACTCCACCCTAGTATACACACAGGAATCCATAAGGTCTTTTTAATTATGCACGGTTACAAACCCTGAGTGATACCACCTACACAAGTAATGGTATAGATAGCATTGAGCAATCTTGTTCACATTAACTCACTTGGAAGAAAGCAAACCACCTTTTGCCAACATGACCAAACAGAAACCATGCTCCGTAATCTTCCTCTGCTGCATCTAATTCTCTTTGTTGGACTGCCTCAGCTGCTTTGATTTTTGTGTGCATATGAGTGACGCATGTAATAGAGTATTCATTTGTTCGATGCAGGATTCTTAATTGAAAGCAGTTTTTCAACACCATAAGTAAAGAGAAAAGTATTTGAAATGAGAAGAAAATCCTGTGTGTGTTAGCCTTTTGGGAAGCTAGGACTTTTTAAATGCCTTTTTTCAATTAAGTGAAAATCAAGATCAAGTGATAAATCCTTGAAAGAACAGGGGTTTATAATTCCCATTTTAGCAAGTTGTTTGCCCAAAACAGTATGAATAGCTGGTTTCTCTTTAGTTGTGCATTTTTGATTGAGTGGTTTTAACTAAACAGTATGTGAGAGGGGTTGCCGTATAGAGTATAGTTACCTGCTAACTCTGAAATACTAATTTGTCTTTAGAACACAGGGTGGGGGACTGGACAGCTTTTGAAGAATCCAGAAATACTTCTTTCTAAAGCTTTCTTTACATAGAATAGATATGAACTAATGTTCTGATTTTTTTTTTTTTTTTAACATTTTCAGATAGCAAAATTACTCAGTGGGAAGACCCGAGACTGCAGAACCCAGCTATTACTGGTCCGGTCAGTATTTTCAAATTCTGCCTCTTCAGTATAAGACTTTGGTTACATGTTTACATGTTTTTTGTGTATTACTGATAACAATGGTGTCAAGGGACTGGTGTGATTGAGTAGTTGACTAGAAATGGAGTACTTTGCTGCCATCTCCTTCTTACTGAAGTTTCCAGGTGAGGTACAGCTTGCATGTGCCTTTTCAGACGGATTTCATTATAAAGGAAAAGAAAATAGCTTGATAATGACAGCAGAATTAAACATTTTTTCTTCTCCTTTATAAAAGTGTGGATTATAAGTATAATAAAAATTTCCTCCCTTCCTTTTTATATGAAGCAAAACCAAGCCCTATCTTCATAGAGTGTTATCATTTCTTTAGGCCAGGAGTAATAAATGCATGCCAATAAGTTTAAATCTTTTACAACTTTCAAAAATCTGTAGAAGTTTTGGTGAGGTTGTAGCTAAGTTCAGGAGCTGTTTTGAACTCTGCTGACCCGCAATGTTCTCATGGTCCCCTCATACATGCCGGGTAGAAAAAGAATCAATTCTGATGCAGGCGTGATGAGCTCTGAAAACACCGCAGCACACTGTGTTCATAAGGCGATGTGAGAACCCCACTCCCCGGGGCATCAGGAGACACTTGGTATCTCACACTTGTTGACAAGTCTGTAGAATGGGACCACACTCATCAGCAGAGAGCACACCACCAGCTTTTGTCAGTGGCTGTATGAGTGCAGGGAGGTAATTTGGAATTACAGGAGATGTACTGCGATCAGCAGAAGATTGCAAATTTGGGATTCTTAGACTAGAGGAGCAGAAGTAACTGAAGTTTGTTATATCACATGCTGGGCTAAGAGGCCAGTTGGTAGATTTAAAATTCCAATTTCATTGCTTGAATCTGATTCCATTCAAATTATGTTTTGAATTAGTAAGATACGTCCATTTGAAAACTTAAAAGATATTACATTGCAAATGTGCCCTGGTAACTGACTCCCATTAGTTATTTGTTGGATTTGTTCAGTCACTTGGGTACTATTTCCTAGGCAAAGTGCCCAGTAATACCTGGGTAAAAACAGTCAACTTTTTTCTCTATGTGCCTTAAACACTGCCTTACTCTGATGATTCCTTTTGATATATATATTCACAGTCACAGTTGTTTGTTAGAATATTATATTCTCTTCTACATCGTTAGAACAAGGTAAATTCAAGAAACTATTCTTTTTAAGTGGCAGAAGACTTTTGACATAACTTCGAAGCCTTTTCAAATATTTTTATCACTTATCAATTACCGACCGTCACTCAAACACTGCTAGTCCTTATTAAATCTTACTGAAAATTGCTTAGCATCATAAAGCCAAGTAGATTTGCCCCCAAGAAAGAGCTCTCTGTTTTCTATTAATAGAAGTGCCTTGTTTACTCCTTCGTTTGTATTATTATTATTCATTATATTGCTTTCAATAGGAGAATGTGTATTTAAGTAATTATCAACTTAGTGTAGACATTTGGACTTTGCTGTCATTCAGTTCTAAATATTTGGCAGTTTTCATTTGATTTTTCTTCTTGACTTATAAATTATTTAAAATATGCTTTTTAGTTTCTAAGAGTATGGGAGGATTGTGCCTATTCATTTTTTTATTGAGTTTTAATTTTATCGCATTATGGTCAGAGAATATTGTCTATAGAATGTTTATTATTGGAAGTTGAAGCTTGATCATTTTTTGTAAATGTTCTTTTTCTGTTTAAAAAGAACGTGTATTGTGTCTCTGGTTGAATATAGAGTTCTTTATGTGTCCGTTAGGTGAAGCCTGTGGTGTTCAAATTATCTACATTCTCTTTGCTGTTTTGCTGTTGGATCTAATCAGGATAGTTGTGTGGGTCTCCGTGGTGATTGTTGCTCTGTCGACGTTGTCTGAGATGTATGTAACTACATTCTCTTTCTCTCTTTGTTCGTATTTGCTTAGCATATCTTTTCTCTCGCGTGATATTTTATCTTCTTTCTTGCCTTTTATTCAATTGATAGAGTACTCTCTCTTTTATTTTCTCTATGTGCTTGCAGGCTGTACTTTCTATTTCTATTTTTTTAGCTCTCACATTAAACTTTTTAACCAACATACTTGACTTAGGGTTAAAATGAATCACTGTCTACTCTCCTTGCCATCAGGACCTCAGGGAACTTGAATGTCATTCTTTCCACTCCCATTTGCCACGTCCTTGTTGGGTGGAATATTAAAACTACCTTGTCTTTAAACTTTCCTAATAGGCACATAGTCATTAATATATTTTATTTTTTTTCTCCCTCCTGTCCATACTGATTTAATTTTACCAAATGTAAACAAATTTCTTTGCCCACCATTGGTTCTCCCACCATGGTTCTTCCATCCATTTTTTTTCTGGGGTGAGTTTTGATCTTAGTGAAGTCTAGTACAGTTTATAGTTCTTAGTGTGTGGTCTGCGGACCAGAGTATCAGTATTGCCTGAGAGCTTGTTAGAAATGCAAGTTTTCAGTTCCTACCCCAGACCTACTGAATCAGCACCTCTGGGGGTGGGACAGCAGTCTTTGTTTTAACAGCTCTCCCCAGGATTCCGGTGCCCCCTCAGGTTTGAGCACTTCTGCCCAGCAGCACTGCCAGTGACAGTCTGAGAGTGGTAATGTCTCTTAGTCTTTGACTCGGAAGGTCTCGTTTGACCTCTCTATTGAAAGTTCAGCTGATGATAGAAATCTTGGTTAAATTATTTTCCTTCAGTGCTTTGGAGATTCTCCTGCATGTCTTCTGGCCTCCATAAATGATGATAACAGGTTTGCTGTCAATCTCATTGTCATTTCTGTGTAGGTAAATGGCCCTGTTCTCTGGTGATTTTGAATTTTTATTTGTGTCTTAGATGTTTTACAATTTCACTATCATCATGTACCTATGTGTGGAGTCCTCTTAATTTATCTTGCTTTGGACTCAGGCTTCTTCAATATGGAGATTGTGTCTTTCCTCTGTTCTGGAAAATTCTCACCTATTATTTCTTCACATATTGCATTTTTCCAATTCTCTGTCAGTATCTGTTTCTGTAACTCCTGTTGGACATTTACTTCTCTTTCACATTGTCTGTTTTATCTCTTTTGTGTTTTCTGTCTCTCTCTCTCACTGCTGTATTGTGAGTTATTACTTAGCTCTTCCAGTTAATTCTTTAAGCTTTTTCGTAATCTGTTTATCAGTTCATTGTGTTTATTATTTCAGTGACTAAATTTAATCGCTCAAAGTTTTATTTGGTTGTTTAAAATTTGCTTTTGTCTTCATAGTTATTCTGTCCTATTTTCTTTATCTCTTTATTTATTTTTTGATGCTTTCATCTCTTTGTTATTTTTAAGATATTTATTTCTTAGCCTCTTTCAGATTATTCTATTATCTCTGATCCTAGGAGCATTAAATCTCCCACTACGTCTATAGACTCTCCTTAAGAGTATAGATTATTGCCTAGTTCAGTTTATAATTTGTGTGTGTGTGTGTGTGTGTGTGTGTGTGTGTGTGTGTATACATGCATGCGAGAGGGAGAGAGAGAGTGTGAGCAAGCTCATTTTTTTTTCCTATGAGGCTTTTGTAAGTCCTGACCTGTATTTACTGTTAACTTCTTAGCTTGGGTTCATGCACCCCCAGTCAGTATAACTGTGGACCTCATACCCACTTTGGCACAGGCTTGGAGTATGGATTTATTACAGGTCTGTTTCTTTTTGTTTTTCTCCCATTTATGGTCCTGGACAGAAGGTAAGCTTCCTTGCAACTTCCCTGGTCCGGTGGGTAGAGTTTTATTGTCCCCTTTCCAGATGTTAGGTTTTAAACAATGACTGTTCTTTTCTCCGTGATGTAGACCAAAGGCCAAGTTCTGTGTCCCCACGGGAGATTAAAACCAAAGATTAAAATCAGTGCCCACTGATTTCTCTAATTGTGAATCTTTCTGGTTACCTAGTACCTAGAGTTTCTCTTCCCACGTTTTAAAAATATCAGTGCTAAGTAGGCCTAGCATTTCTACATGTTTTTAGGGAAAGGGGACCCTTTCTGTGGCAGCTCAGTGTTCAGCATTCCTGTAAGTTAGCATGCTCTGTGTATAACAAGTATCACTAGTAATAGCATTTAGTAAGTGCTGTTGGCGCATGTTGCTGTCATGAACACTATCTCATGTTGTGTAACACCTTCATTTTTCCAGTAACTTTGTAATCAGCTGATTTGAAACTCGCAGCCGTCCCCTCAGGTAGGCAGGGCAAATGTTGTTATTTCCAATTTGTCAGAAGCTCGGAAAGCTGATTCTGTTGCTGACAGTCCTTGCAAGGGTCGGAATCAGGACCAGAGCCCCAGATGCACTGGTGTCACTGATGTCCCCACACCGGGCACGAACCCTTCTGGGCAAGGAGCTCCAGTGTCACCTGGACAGTGATGACGTGAAAACATTTAGAACCGACTTACACAATAAGGCAGATTTTCATTCTGTACCCAAAACACGAACACAGATTTAATGCAGAGCAAAAGGGCTTTAATCAACAGACATGTTCATTTTTCACATAGACCTATTTTACAAGCTAAATTGTCAGCCAGAAAATGACATTCCAGATTTTCAAGTGAGAACAAATGATTTGGTCCACTTAAAAAAAAAAAAAAAAAAGGTACATGTAATCTCTTCAGAAGCTGCGCTGGGAGGATGTTTGTCCTGGTACATTTTTAGAAACTTTTCAGGAAGAGAATGTAAAAACTTGCTCTTCTTCTTCTATCATGAGAACTACCTCTGGAGAGGAAAGATAATGAGTACAGGAGGAAGACAGTGATTTTTCAGCTTTCACACATCATTCCCCAGAAGGAGAAAGGCCTGAAATATCTCGACATTTCCACCCACACCTCCTCAGCCCCTGCCAGGAGACAGAGCAGGCGAGGGAATGGGCATCACAGGCCGAGGGCCACATGTTGAAATCTGCTCCTTGGGGAAGCTGTCATTTAAGACAGTCGAACTTGCATACATAGTGATGACTGTTTAAGCTTTTTTTCCAGCATTTTCAGGAGTAGGGGGAACTGTGATGTAACCGTGATGTTTGGAGAACCCTCATGAAAACAGGAACAAACAAAAAATAATTGCTGGGAATCACAGACTTTCAGAAATAGAAGAGCCGAGTCACGTCTGTTCAGCCAGTCAAATCCTTCCACTTAACAGTGAAGAAACTGCTTAGTAGAGAGAGTGTGTTGCAGAGCCAGCTGATGAGATCTACCCGAGAGTTCAGGCGTTCTAACGCTGGCAGGGGCAATGGAAGGAGGTCACTTTTTTAGTTCCTATGGGGTCTTTTTTTTTTTTCCTCATGGCACTACCACGGTTTATTCATTGATTTCCAATTACCTGTTGCTCTCAGCAGCTTATGAGCTCCAGGAGGGAACTGGGAAAGCTACCTTTGCTTTATGTACTGTTATTTTTCTGGCACCTAAAATGCCTTGCACAGAGTAGGTGCTCAAGAAGTATCGGTTGAATGGATCAGAATGAACACCAGAAAGTGGGAAATAAACTAGAGAGGAAGTCTTAGTTTGTGACGCGATGTACTGTTGGTAGAACAGAAAGCATGATCTCTTTATTGGCTTCTGTTGGAACATTGTATTCTTTTTCTTATTTCGGTGGTTGTCCAGTTATTAACAAATTTATACCTTGCCTAGACTCAGAATTGCTATGTGGTTTCATCAGACTCAACACTGCCTAAAATAAATAGCATGTGAGGTCAAATCTGTTGTTCAGTGGAAAATCAAAGAAGACTGGCTTAAAAACTAAGAAAAGACCGTAGGCAGTATAAATTGTCTATGGATTGCTCCTAAGCTATATAAAGATGATGTATTTATTGCTCTTGAATTACAGAGCGAAACACTGACATGCTCATTTTCTGGAAGAGTGGTTGTTTGTGTTGTTTCGGGTTAGTTTTTTATATAAACATGTCTTAAAACTATAAAGAAGGGAAGTTCATGTTCTTCATTTCTTCTCTTTCTGGTCAAGATAAGTATGGTAAAAGTGTAAGGTTTGGAGTCTGGAGATATCAGACTAAGCATCAGTATATTTTGTTAACTTAGGCCAAAATGATAACAGCAGAAATATTCTCTGCTGAAATTCATACTAGTGTCTAAAAAGCAATGAGTTGTTTTCGAGGCTGTCATAGTTAATATCTCTGTATATACAAAAACCAGTCCTTTTAGCTCCATAAAAATATCGTTAAGCTTTTTCAGTAGCCAAAAGTCAGGGCTCTGACTCTTAAGATACTATAAGCCACTTTACAACATAGGAAATAAAGATTATTTAAATGACTACATTAAGATGTTACTCCTTTGCCTGAAGAGAAATCACAACTTTTGAATGAGCATAGTTAATTCCTGAGCCCTCAACTGTGGTACCATCACTCTGTTTCATAGATAAAGCATTTGAGATTTAAGAAATCCTTGCCCAAGACCACTAAATATTAAGGGACAAACCTTCTGACTCCTAAATTGAGGATTTTTTGAGAATGCCATCTGCCTGATTTTATACTCCTTGATAGGAGTGTCAGTTCACTTCCCTTTCTGCTCATTGTACTTCCCCACAAAAATTTGTTAAATCATAATTAGACTTTTCCAAATGCCAGCATAGGTCGTTCTGGGGTTGTATGTTAAAAGTATCTAGCCAATAACTGTTACCTAAACCACAGCAAAAAAGAAAAACAGAAGCACCCTGACTCACATTCTGACAAAAGTCACTTGGAAACCATGTTTTAGTTTGTGTAGCATATCCCTAAATGGTTTCCCAAATGCAGTATAGCTGTTTTCAGGGGTGAAAGCCACACTCAAAGCTGATTAGTCCTCATCAGTTCTAGGACTTTCCCCTGTGCTGTGTAGACATGATCTGATTTTTCCATGGATAATCTGAGAAGTGAGAATTTACGGTTTATGATTCATGAAATTCTCTTGAATGTTGCCTAAGTATACATAAAATTTCAAGTGTATTGTTTGCATTATCTATATTCATAAATTTATCTTCCAGGCTGTTCCTTACTCCAGAGAGTTTAAGCAGAAATATGACTACTTCAGGAAGAAATTAAAGAAACCTGTGAGTAATCATGCCTTCCAAAAATGCTTTGTGTTAGTCATTTGTAAGTTACCACAGTTACTTCAGTGAGAACAACTTGGTTGTTACTTTTAGATGAATGCTAAAAATATTACCTTCCTTTTCTCACTGCACTTTGATCCTCCTGGTTCTGAAATCTGAATTTTCTTTTTAACAGAAATGGTAAGTGAAGATTAACTCAGTATTACGTATCAAATCACCTGAAGGGTAATTTCGTATGTAATACATACAAAGACAGGAACGATTTTTATGGGATATGAAATAATTCAGAACCCTAGTCGCAAAATCTGGGGAAACCCATTCAGTTATGCACAGTTATCATATTTAATAAACCTGGATCCCGTTTAGAAAAATGTTCAGGTCCTTCCTTGCAAATGCAAAAGCTTAGTTTCAGCTACAATATTTATAATATAAAGTTATATTTAATTATAATAATTGGCAGTACTAGGTGCAAATGTAATTTTCTGCTTATAATTATCCCTGGCAGTTTCAAACCTAGAAACTCTAAAAATTTTTATGGGCAGTGTTTTAAATTATAACATTAGATTTTCTAATGACACACCACCCCCAAATTGTTCAACATTGCATCTTCTGTTTTACTTTCCAATTCCTCCTTAGCAGTTTTCTCTTTGGTTTTCTCCATCACTATGGTTACACCTCTAGGGAGGGGAGAGAATCAGCTGCAGCTCAGACCCCCTCCGGTGGCCTGGGCTCTGTTGCCATTTCTCCCTGCCTCCTCCCCTCAGCCAGTTCCTCCTGCCCAGGACATCTCTGGATGGGGCACAATCTCTGATCTCATTTAGGAGTTTTGGTCTCTGTTCCAAAGTCCTGATTCAAGAGCTCATGGATAACTACTATTGAAATGATTATTTGCCTTCAAAATTCAGATGAATACTAAAAATTCCACAATTTTCTTTGTGAGTCACGTCCCCTGGTAATGATAATGACTTTGTGGTCATCACCCAGGCTCTCTGACTCTCACATAGCAGTGTCTGCTACCCGGAAACCATCTCTGCAGATTCATTCTTACAGCCAGACCAAGCCTGGATTGCCTCTTTGCAGGAGGCAGCTGCCACAGCCTTGGGCAAGTGTTTTGTTATTTTCACGTCAGCGAACCATGCTTTGGGCTGCTTTCCCCACACTTGGCATAATCAGGGTCCCGCTCCCCATGGCTGCAAAATGGACTTGAGGCACCGTGGATTATATCTACCACCTCGCGGCCCTGCCAGAGTTGAGCATGGCCCCAGCCTGGCCAGGTGGGGATTATTACAGGTTTTGATTACCTGGGCTAAAGTCTCTTGAGAGAAGCAACAGGTACAGTTGACTGCCTTTCAGTTGCCACATGCTAAAGGAGTGCCCACAGTTGTTTATTAAAGGGGGTGAGGAGGCTGTTCTTCGCAGCAGAGTTTCTGACTTTCCTGAGCATCACTAGTGGATGCTGTGTGTCCATCGTGACACAGCGAGGCTTTCTGTCTGCAAGGGAAAACGCCTGAAGGAGAGACTCTCAATTGGAACCATTTGTCACTGCCCATTTCTTTGAGGACTGCCAACTTTCCTACCCTTGGTGGTTGTTTTTATTAGAAAACAAAGCGTGTATTTACTGTGTGTGTTTTCTTTTGTCTTTTGTGTAGGCTGATATCCCCAATAGGTTTGAAATGAAACTTCACAGAAATAACATATTTGAAGAGTCCTATCGGAGAATTATGTCCGTGAAAAGACCAGATGTCCTAAAAGCTAGACTGTGGATTGAGTTTGAATCAGAGAAAGGTCTTGACTACGGGGGTGTGGCCAGAGAATGGTTCTTCTTACTGTCCAAAGAGATGTTCAACCCCTACTACGGCCTCTTTGAGTACTCTGCCACGTAAGTATATGGCCACACCCAGAGTGTGTCCCCCACTGAGACAGTTGTGTGAATTTAAACAGAATGAAAGAATAAGCAGCTCACCAGTTCAAGATGCAGTAAGTCTGTTGAGTTTATTCTCTCCTCACCCCACAGCCCCTTGCAAGTCTAGAACAGGTTCTGGCTCTACCTGGTGAAATAGTGTACTCTGTGAACATCTAACATTGATTTTTTTTTCTTATCTAATGGGTTCATGAAGTTGAAATTGAAAACGTGGATAATTGTGGTAAGGAATAGGAGGCGATTTTCATTTGCAGTGTTCAAAAGGAGGACTTGTCAGTGTTAGAATTCAAAAACAAAAAGGTGTTTTTTGAACAAGAGTCGTTTCCGAGGTCTCTGTGTAAAGGCAAATTGTAAGGACTTTGAGGACCTAGGACCATGCCCTGCTCCTGTAAGGGAAGAATCAGGTTTCCCCTTGCATTAGGATTTCATCATTACCAGGCTTGGAAACTGAGGCAGACTAAATTGCTTTCTGAGCAACCAAAGATCGGCTACTTCCAGGCCAGCCATTCCTTCTTCTGAATCCTCCAAGGGTTAGGCTGGACCCAAGCCCTCAGTAGAATAGTCATTGACCTTGCTGAAGGGTATTTGTCATCACTTTAACCCTGGGCCCTAAGGGGACGTGGGTTCTCCCACATCTCCCACGTGGTACCAATCTCCTGGGGGCTCATTTGGAAGGCAACCTCAGTGCATTCTTCTCAGTTGCTCTAGCCAAGAATTGCCCAATTGGTCTGTTGTTGTTATTACTGAGTCCCATGAGAAAGCCCACTATGTACAATTTATCCAACTACTGAAGGTGGAGGGCAGGGTGGGGAGAGACAAGATCTTTACCTCTCCTCCACATTTTCAAAGATACCCCCCTGGAGGAAACTGTCTGTGACCCCAGTTTGAAAACCACTGATCCGCATAATTGTGAACCAAGCAAGGTCATTTGGACAAATCTAAACATTTGCAGGTTTGCATCATTGAGAGAGCCATATCCTGTTCCTTATCCCCTTGAGGCCTTTTCAGAGCAGAGTAGTGGTCAGAAGACAGACCAAGGGTTGGGCCCATAGCAGACATCTTATGGCCAAGCCAAAAGCCTCTGGAAGGAATTAACCTTCCTTTATCACAGACACGACCTAAAGTACCCACATCATTGGGAATGCCTGCACAGCCCCTTTATTATGTGGAGTTTCTTATCTCCCCAAGATATTTGGCTGAACCATATGAAATAGACACTTTGTGGATCAGAAACAGTCAAACATCAGCAGTTTCTTATGGTTTAATTGACTTTAGAGTACACATGCATCAGCTTCCATGGTGGGTCATGGTTGAGCATGTGGTAAGTCAGGTCCTCTAGTCCACACCTTTTCCCACTAGGTACAGAATGCTCACAAGGACACTGTAGAAATTGAGTGACAAGTAGCAAAGAAATATGCAAAATCTTGCATTTGAAAGTGTGATTGGTCTTTTCTTCTCTTTCTCCTCAAAAGGGACAACTACACTCTTCAGATCAACCCTAATTCAGGCCTCTGTAATGAAGATCATTTGTCCTACTTCACTTTTATTGGAAGAGTTGCTGGTCTGGCCGTATTTCATGGAAAGCTCTTAGATGGTAAGTCTTGAAGTAATAAAAATAGGTCAGTGCCGCTTGTGGTTTGCTGGTAGGTGTCTTATCTTTTGCATCATGAGTTTTTAAGCAAAAGCTTCACTGGTTTACTCATAAAGGATTTTTATGTTTCGCCCATAATGGATGTGCTTTTCTCTGGTAGCTTATTTTGGGCACTGAAGACATAATGTCTACACACAGTTAAAAACAAAAGTTTTTTTTTTTTTTAACTTCATTGTAAAGCACAGAACATTATGTATTTATACATTTGTATGTTTTCTGGAATAACTTTACTGAAAGCAAGATTTGATAACAGATGGAAAAACTAATTGAAAAGTTAATTAAAGTGATCTCATCCATCTAATATTGTGTGATTATTGCATTTGTCCCCAAATTATTTTTTTAATTTGAAGGGACTAAATAATTTCAAAATAATGTTACCACTCAGCTAAGACATTAACCCTGAAACAAATAACACAAAATAATTTCATTCTTATTTAAAGCATGTAAATCATGGAAGAATTTCAAGGTACCTTGAAAGTTAGAAGTCAAACCCTCTACCTGGCATTATCTATAGGCTTGGAGACTTCTAAAAGATTTGGCCAATTCAAAATAGCGTCCTTAAGAAAGCACTACAGAAATCATCATTAAGGAAAAAGCATCAGAAATATTTTTTAAGAGCTTGGAGGTAGAGTGGTTGTGGATGGGAAGAGGGAGAGTAGAATTTGAGATTAACATTGCAATAACTTACAAGAAAGATATTTCCAAGGGAACTGTGTTCATTGCATTTATGGAGCCCTAGCTATTCTAATAAATAATTTGTATACCCTCTGTACTTTTCCCATGAATATGTTTTTACTGTTAATTGGTAGCTGATATTGATGCTGTGATTGTAATGCTTTATTTGGTGGGAGGGTGACAGTAAACACTTTTTTTCCTCTAGAAGGAAACTAAACCACATACTCTTTCCATGTATGTATAGTGTGAATATATTTTAATTTCCAGCTTTGTAGTCTTGCCACAGATTATTTCAGCCTGCTCAAATTCACTCCAACTTTCTCAGAAGGTCAGTTTAGTCACCATATGCAAGTGAGAAGATGCTGTTAGTTGCTACAGCGTCTTTAATACTCTCTATAACGGGGTATTAGAGAAGCACAAGATATGATCCTGACCTTAGTCAGCTTATATTTTAGTGGGGGGAAAAGAGATGAGAACAAAACCAGAAGAATCACAGTGATAGTGTCCGAGCAGAAGGGAACACATTGAGTCCTCAGAAGAGAAAGTGACTTGGCCGGCGGCTCGGGGAATCTTTCCCAGGAAGAGCTACACCTCGGAGGTGGGGTAGCATTTGAGCATTCAGAGGCTGGGATCATTTCAGATGAGTGAGGACTGGCCCAGAGTCAAGGCTCTGTGGAAGGAGATGGGCAGAAGCAAGAACCAGGGTCTCTAGGAGCTGGCTAAAGTGACCCCCATGAGAGTGATCACGATATAAACCTGGAATTGCACATTTAAGAGTCCACGTGCACATAGATGGGCCTAGTCAGCAGTGTCTTCAAATTTCCCACAGATGGGAATGTCCGTGTCGGCAGGGCTCATTCTGCACATCTGTCCACTGCGCCCCCTGGTCGGCTTCATGCTTTTACTTCCCCAGACACTGGAGTCTATTGGAGCCTTTATGGGGCCACGCTGAGCCGGGGAGAGTTGGCCTGTGCTGCAGAGGGTTGGTGCCTGGTGGGCGGATAAAGGAGCAGAAGCAGGAGCCTGGGGTGCCAGGTCTGGTGTGGTCAGGGCCCCCTTTGAGGAGGCGTGTGATGCCTTTAGATCAGGTCAAATGGAGGCCCCTGCAGGACGCCTGCATGGGGGGAGGTCGACCTCGCTGCTGTTGCCTCCCTGAGGCCTCTGCCGTCCCTCCCCGGGAGGTTACACAGGCCCTCTCCGTGGCCTCCCCCATTTCCAACCTGTCCCCTTCCTGTGCTTTCTCCCCATCGCTGCCCGAGCAATGATAACAAAAGACAGATGGAATTTCACCTGGTCTTTCATTGACTCACCACTGCCCTCAGAGAGCACCCCAACTCTCCAGCACCCTGTGTGGGCTGTGCACTGCCGGCCCCTTCTCTGGCCTGTCTACCCGCCCTGGCAAACTGCTGGCGAGTCCCCAGGCTTGTGGCTCTGTTTAGTGTACCTTTTCTTCCCCAGTTCCTATGCCTGATTTACACTGTAGACTCCGCTTGACCTTGAAGCTCATCTGTCACCTTCCAGAGGCCTTTCTGGCCCCACTCTGCTGCGCCATCTCTCTCAGCGCAGCCGCCCTCCTCTTGCCACTCTCCCCCGATCTCGCCACCTCACTTGTGCAATACTGCAGAAGGTCGTTGGTTACTCCATCCTGGTTTCTCATTTACATTGAAAGCCAGTTAATCTTTTCTTTCGTGCTCTGATAACGTAGCAGTATCAAAGACCTGAAATTAAACCCAGTGTTTACCGTATTTTAGGTTTCTTCATTAGACCATTTTACAAGATGATGTTGGGAAAGCAGATAACCCTGAATGACATGGAATCTGTGGTGAGTAAATGCAGGTCACACACTGGCCATCAGCAGGCACTTGTGTCTTATGGGAAGGTATTGGAGAGCCATGTTTGTAGTCTCAGCCACTTCTATGGGTGTTGCATTCCATGTGAACAACAGGAGACATTTAATTGCTTGAAAAGTTCATTGATCTGTCTAATTCTTGTAATAAGTAAATATTATTGTTCACATTTCCTGGGACCATGGTACCTAGGGTGGATACATCCAAATCCCAGTTGCCTCTGCTTACCCGGCACAGGACTCGTGTGAACTTACTAAATCCAAGAGACAGCTGAAGATCTATGGTAGCCTGTGTTTCCCATAAAAACTGCTGCTACTGAAT
>NW_012100765.1:1383017-1451338 GCF_000951045.1 Mandrillus leucophaeus | reverse complement strand
TCTTGGCTCACTGCAACCTCTGCCTCCTGGGTTCAAGCGATTCCCCTGCCTCAGCCCCTCAAGTAGCTGGGATTACAGGCACACGCCACCATGCCCAGCTAATTTTTTTTTTTTTTTTTGTACTTTAGTAGAGACAAGGTTTCACCATGTTGGCCAGGATGCTCTCGATCTCCTGACCTCGTGATCCTCCTGCCTCATTCTCCCAAAGTGCTGGGTTGCAGGCATGAGCCACTACGCCCGGCCAGGATTTTCTATAAAACAAAAATTGATGTTCTTCTTATAATATACTTCCGCTTCTCTTTTTCTTTTAATGTACCTATACCCCACATCTACCTCCAGAGTGTGTGGGTGTTTGCCCACACACCAGCACACACACGGGCCACTGGGAAGCGTGATGTCCATTTGGGGCATTTGCCGCTCATTCGTGTTTGCTCACTTGAGTTAAAAAGCCCCTGCATGACGTCACCTGACTGTGATACCAACTATATCTTGGGCACGGTTGGGTAGATGAGCTGTGTCCTCGGCCCTGGCCAGTGCTGACTCAGTGTTTCTGTTCCTCCTCATATGAAAGGAGAGGAAGAGGCCAGCAGTGCCCTTGAACCCGCTGCTGGTTTGCCAGTCATGGTGGGTTGGGTGCACACCTGTGATTCCAGTCTCCACTTTCACCTTGTATTTGTGCTTTCTGCTGCTTCATCATACAGTGATGAAGAGCATAGCATACATCATACATCATAAAGAGCATAGCAATTTCTCTTAATGTCTAACTTTATACCACATGCTGACAGTTAGTGCCTAAAATACAGTGCATGTATTATTTTTACCCTCTTCACAGCCCGTCGTGTCCCCAGCAGGAGAGACCGTGGAGGGACCAGGGACAGGCGCTTAGGCCTGTGACTGCTCCTCTGGATTCTGAAACCAGAGCGGCCACCCTTTTTGCTGACATTAACCTGGAGAGTGATCAAAGCGCAGGAAAGGGGATAACTTAAAACTATTGGTGTTTCTTAGTTGGAACATTATTTTACTTATTTATTTTTTTGGAGATAGAATCTTATTCTGTTTGCCAGGCTGGAGTGCAGTGGCACAACCATAGTTCATTGCAGCCTCCATCTCCTGGCACAAGCAATCCTCCTGTCTCAGCCTCCCAAGTAGCTAGGACCACAGGCACACACCACCATCCCTAGCTAATTTTTTATTTTTTTGTAGACATGGCGTCTTGCTATGTTGCTTAGGCTGGTCTTGAACTCCAAGCCTCAAGCCCTCCTCCTGCCTCAGCCTCCCAAAGCCAAGGATTACAGGATTATAGGCATGAGCCACCAAGCCCAGCCTAGAACATTCTTTATCCTTCCTATTTTCCTCAGATATTTCCACTCTTTTTTAAAACTTTATTTATTTTTTATAAAGACAAGGTCTCACTATGTTGCCCAGACTGGTCTCTTTAACTCCTGGACTCAAGTGATCCTCCCACCTTGGCCTCCCAAAGTGCTGGAATTACAGCCATGGTATTTTCACTCTAAAATGATAGAAAGTATATTGACCAGCCTGGCCAACGTGGCCAAACCCCCATCTCTACTAAAAATACAAAAATTAACCAGGTGTGGTGGCACACGCCTGTAATCCTAGCTACTCAGGAGGCTAAGGCGAGAGAATCACTGGAACCCAGGAGGCAAAGGTTGCAGTGAGCCAAGGTCACGCCATTGCACTCCAGCCTGGGTGACAAGAGCGAAACTCCATCTCAAAAAAAAAAAAAAGAAAGGAAAAAAGAAAGTACACTGATGTCTGTGTGTTAAATTTTGTAGACCAGTACAGCAGCTCCATGCATCATCCAGAGTAGATACCTTCCACTGTGCATCACCAAGGACAGGGTTTAACTGCAAGCCCATTACAACTAAAGCAGTTTGTTTGTTTATATTTCAAATTAAAGAGGAAGGTTTGGTTTAGGTGGAGCAGGAAACATTGCATTAGTGACGTATTTCTTGAGCGTCCTGCACAGAATTACATTAGAATGTAATTATTTAAAGAAGTCAAAGAAGTTTGTATTTCGGGGAAAAAAATGCTGAATTTTCACTCCTGTGTCATTCTGTAGGATAGTGAATATTACAATTCTTTGAAATGGATCCTGGAGAATGACCCTACTGAGCTGGACCTCATGTTCTGCATAGATGAAGAAAACTTTGGACAGGTACGTGTGGATAACCCTGGGAACTCTTTAGCTTTCAAGAGGCACTTTCTTCTTGACAGGTTGTAACACAACTTTGCTGGACAATCGGAAACAACCAGCAGGAGCTGCAGGTGTTGATTTTCATCTCATTGCAGCAGCAGCTTCTTGTCATGCCAGGAAGCCACACTCCAATTACAACCATTTCTCTCTTCCAGCAAAGTTACAGAAATTCCAAGAGGCCTTGGGGGCCTGAGCCGGCACCTCTTCTAATCCAAAGCAAATGTGAATGTTTCATTTGTACCTCGGTTTTAGAATTTAGGTACTTAAAAAAATAGTGCGATTGTTGACTTAGCAATGTAAATACATGACCAGGAGTGGATGATGTTGGAAGGGCCATTGGTTTTTCTCTCTGTTTTATGGTTCTGTTGTCACGGCGACATTTGTCTTGTGGGGCTCAGCATGGCATGCTCAGGTTTTTCTACCATTCCATCTGCTTTGCCCCCACGCTGTTACTCAGGCTGGATTAATCCTCAAAGTCAATTTCAGACTGGTCAGCAGGGATTTGGATGGGCCACTTAAAGTGGATTTCAAAGATAAAGTTGCCTGCTTGGAATTCTCATCATCCTAAGGATCTATACGATGTATCTGTCTCAAATCTGAAGCCTTTGCTTCGTCTGCCACTCAGTAATAATGGTGCAGCTTGGGAGGTGTTCTCAGGATATTCTCCGACCCTGGTACCTGTCCTTCCACAAAAGCCCCGAGGTATTTCCCATCTCTCAGACTAAATCTCCATGGCTATGAAATTAATTAGACCATAGAACTAATTGTGATGGTTGCCCTCTGAAAAATGAAATAGACGTGTTCTTTATTGCTAGATGTCAAAGATTGCTAGAGAATCTTTGAGAAAAGTAGCTGATGCCACTAGATATAAAGGATTTAATGACTGAGGGTAAAAATTGTTGGATAAGAAAATAATCACATGAATATCACAATCACTTGTTATTCCCATGTCCTGTGTTTGAGCCAGGAAACTTCAGTCTCTAGTGTGAGTCCTGGCATGGGTGGAACTTGGGGAGTCCATAGTGCCCCTCAGTGGCTGGGCGAGGCTCAGAGAAGGACTTCAGACACCAGAGGCAAGAGACCTTGTGGCTTAATGTAAATGATCAAGTCCCTTAAAAATCTCCTTTTGTCCCGCCTCCCCTTCCACCCGCCGTGTTGTGCTTTATGCCTAAGAATCCTTACAGACAGACGGACACTGTTCTCCTGCACGGGGACCTTGTGATGGAGCAGGGAGGGGTCTTTTCAGCTGCTGCCCCTCTGGGTCTCCAGCAGCCTCCCCAGGACCAAGAACACTGGGTATCTCCAGCCCTGTCTGCCTCCTTCCTCTGCTGCCTTTGACATGAATGGCTCACTCCCCCCAGAGACGCCTGCAAGGCACAGTGCCTTTCACTCGGGGCTCTCACCCCTCCCCGCTGGTCTGTAGTCCCCTGGAAGTGCATGGTCCTCTGCTGGCCCTGTGGATGCAGGTGTCACCCTGCCAGCTGTCCTGCACCCGCTGTTTTTTTGTCTTACCCTTGCCATCTGGATGTCCTCATCCTGCCCTTGGCTCCAGCTGCTTCCATCTCCGTTCACCACCAGCCTCTTATCTCAGGCCCACATCTGCCTTCCAGCCTCCAGAATTCCCTGGACTAACAGCCTCCTCATCTGCTTCTCCTGAGAGGCTCACAGGTCCCAGTGCTAAAGCCACTTTTTCCTCCCCAGCCCCCACGTCGGTTATGGTCTCATCAGTGCCACCACTGTCGCCTCCCACCTGACCCTTGGGCGTCCCCTCAGAATCTCCCTCTCTCCTCATGGCATCTCCCTGTGCCCAGGTTTGCTGTGCCCCGTGACTGCCCGTCCTTGACACGTCCCTGTCTGTGCTCTCCCCGGCCCATCCCCCGATCACTTATTGACTGCTGTTCTCACAGCCTCCTGTCAGCCACTCCCTTTCCTGCTTTGCTGCTCTCTACCCTATTCTCCAATGCCCCCACTCCAGGTGTGAGCCCCTTATGGAATATTTCTGAAATGCAGCCCTGAAAATGTCCTTCTTCTACTTGGCCATCTTGTGACCTTCAGCATAGAACGAAAACTTGTTAGCATGATCCAGACCTGCCCCCCTCTGGCATTACCCTCTGACTCCTTTCTGTCAACCTGTCAGCAAACAGTGTGCCTTCAACAGTGTCCCCAGAGATGCCTCAGTGCCACATTGCTGCCTCGACAGTGCCGACTCTGTACCGATGCACTCTCGTCTCTCTCCCATCACCTCTTTCCCTGCTGTCCTCGAGGTATTGACTGACGTACTGTGTGCTGTACGCCCCCTGAGGTCTTCTGGGTCTCTCCAGTGCTCAGCATGTAGTTGATGCCTACTAAGTGCTTATTGAGCAAACGAATGAGGAGTGCTAATCTGGCTTATTGAAAATGTGAATAAGGTTCTAAGTGATAGAAATCCTAAGTGTGAGAAAACAAAATCAGTTGAGTCATAGTGGCCTTTTTTAAAAAGCCGGACCTATTGAAGGGTCTGAAACTGCCAATTTTCAAACAATTAGACATGGTTAGTCACCCTGGAAGTATCTTCCTTTCATTTTTAACGTATGAAGGAAGGAGTGGAAGTAAAGAACTAAGGAAGATTTAAAATCAGTCTTGTGTGTTAAATGCATTTAAAAAGTCTTTTTGTGGATCCACTCATAGGAAACCATATGACCAAATTAACCCAATTCAGAAAATGATTCACAATGCCACAGTCAGAAGCAAATGATCTGGGAAACCTTCCTAATTACATTGAAGTGTAATTGTTTCCACCTCATAAATGGAAATCAAACACAGGGTGTTGGAGTTTTTAAGCAGGTCTCTAATGAAACTTCGGATGATCGTTCAGGCTAGATCTTCATTAAAAACAGTTCTCAGACCTCCTCGTTTAGTGTTGTGAATTCTTCTGACTTTGGGGTACGATCAAGTAGAGTAATGCACTAATCAAAATAGACCCACGAGATGAGTAAGATAAGAATTAGGTGTCCAGTTTGTTAAATTACTGCCTTGCCTTTTTAAGAGAGCTGTCCTTTTAACAGGGAATTCGTGTATTTATTTTGCACTCTGGGAAGGAATTTAGAGCGAGTTAAGCAGCTGCGATTGGATCTCATCTCCCGTATCCAGTCCATCAGCGAGCCTTGCTCACACACCTGTGAAACTTTTCTCACTTCTATGCATTCTCCCGATCTCTTCTCTAACTCACACCCAAGTCCAAGCTCCCATCTTCCCCACTAGACCCCCGACTGGTCTCTACGTCCAGTTTGGCTCCCTATAATGGCAGAGTGGTCTTTTTGGAATATAAAAATGAGCGTGTCCTTCCTATGCCAGAAACCTTCAGGGGTTTCCCCTGCCCTTGAGCTAAAGACCCCAACCTTACTTTGTCCCACAAGGTCCTGCATGACCTGGCTCTCCCCGCTCCTCCTCCAGACTCACTGTGAATCAGTGTGTTTAGCGCCTGTCTCTCCTGCGCAGCTTCCTCCCAGTGATGGCAGCCGCATCCCTGCCCTGTGCTCACTCACTGTCATGTACTTCCCACCAGCACATTGCCTGGTGCATGGTGGGTACTCATAGTTGTTGATGTGGAAATCTAGGCATTAGCACGATGCCCAGACAAGCCTCTCGCTTCTTTGGCCCTCTGCAAAACTGTTGACTCTGACCCAGAAGGAAGCCCATTCCTCCCCAATGTCAATCAGTCAAGTCGCTTCCGCAGTGGGGCAAAGCGAGTGCAGTTGCTATGGGTTGAAACAGACATGCAGTCAGCCTTCCACGGTGTTTCAAGCTTTTTTTTTTTAATTTCACAGTTAGAAATATCAGACCATGAAGTTTGGTAGCTGTTCCTTCATGTAATGAAGCTGCAGCTGTTGCCATTATTTTGCAACTTGTTTTCTTTCTGATTGGTAAGAATCTGGAACTGCTGGTTTCTAGGGCCTAATATGAAAATTTCCACTAAAGAAATGTCAGTATTTGAACTATGATCCTGTGCCAAGCAGGAAGAATAAACCATACCCCCATTCACTGCTATGCACACATACCCGCCCCCACCAGGAGGAGGGACCCTTTTAGGGCTGTAACAAGTGAAAATTCTTGATTGCAAGTTCAGCAGAACATCGTCTGATTTGGTTATGGGTTTGTTTTTTGAGACAGTCTCGCTCTGTCACCCAGGCTGGAGTGCAATGGCAGGATATCGGCTCACTGCAACCTCTGCCTCCCAGCTTCAAGCAATTCTCATGCCTCCTGAGTAGCTGAGACTACAGGTGCACGCCATCATGCCCGGCAAATTTTTGTATTTTTAGTAGACAGGGTTTCACCATGTTGGCCAGACTGGTCTCAAACTTCTCATCTCAGGTGATCCACCTGCCTTGGCCTCTCCAAGTGTTGGGATTACAGGCGTGAGCCACCATGCCCAGCTAATTTTTGTATTTTTAGTGGAGACAGGACTTCTCCATATTGGCCAGGCTGGTCTCGAACTCCTGGCCTCAAGTGATCTGCCAACCTCAGCCTCCCGAAGTGCTGGGCTTATAGGTGTGAGCCACCATGCCTGGCCTGATTTGGTTGTTTTGAAGAGATACCAGAAGTTTCGAGAGGCTGTGCAGTAGTTGGAGGGAAAGCATGGGCAGCAGCCATATAGGAAGGTTCTTTAGGATCAGGCCTGGATCAGGTTGAGCCAGTCTCCATACGAATGATCACCCCAAGGGGACAAAAATGGATTCTTGGAGGAGATCATCTCAGACATTAAAGTGGTTTGTGGCCCTCCCAAAAGCCACAGCACATACCACAGGTGTACTGTGGATCTCCCTGTTAAGATTTCATGGAGAGAGATGGGCCATTGGCAGAAAGAATCTAAAAAGGCTCTTTAGGGGGCAATAATGAATTAAAACGTGGAGAAACACTTGGCGGGAGGCAGTGAGTGACAAGGCAGAAATGGTCAATATGAGGGATAGGGCAGAGCATGTCCTGGTTGAAGTCAGAAGGAGCCAGACCAAGAGCCCAGAGCTGGAGGTGGCTCCCGGGAGGGCTGAGGCCCCGGCCCCTCCAGGCCAGTCAGGGACACAGAGGGATGACACCTGGGGAGACGGGAAGTCGGAAGGCTGGTGTGGACTCACTGCCTCCCTGCTGTTGGTAGTTGCGCTGATGTCCGCTGGAGAGGCTGGAGAGGATGAGGAAGGCCTAGTTGGTGGAGTGATGGGGGTGCAGGGCACTGGCTGCCCCTGAGGCCATGCCCTGCAGGATTTGTGAGCACCCATTGATGGGAGTTTGCCCAGCAGTGCTCGGTTTCCAAGAATGGAGTCTGACAAGCAGACAAGCCTTGTTCCGCCGAGTTCAGCATATTCGATGTGATCCAAGCTGTTTCTCAGCAGCTTCCCAGGCAGCACAAAGCATCTATGGAGAGTCAGGGAGATGTATGGGAATCGGGTTGTTAACTGGCGAAGGCGGGGAGTCCCCCAGAGGTTCCTCTGATCTCTGTGAGGAAGAGAGCCAAGTTTATGCTGGGGCCAGTAGACTTAAAGAGGAATTTTTCTACTGCAGTGTTTTCCCGTGAGCCCTTGCTGAGCGCCTGCTGTGGCTGGGCACTGTGTTCTTTGTGTGGGGTCCTCCAGGAGCCCAGGCACAGGAGGGTGATGGCCCAGAAAGCCCTGGGAGGGCGGGGTGTGCGTTTCGTGGCTGAAGGTGACAAGAATCCACCCCACAGAGGAGGCTCTGCAGACTGCTTGCCAGGGAGTGGGTCCCCTGGGTGCCAACATCAACTCCTTCTGCAGTTTGGTGTTTCTCCTTGGTCACCTTGCTGGGTCTCTGCCTCCTCCAGGATGCTGTCCACCCTCATGATGCGGCCAGGGTGCTGCCGCAGCACCTGTAGGAGATGTGCAGGGCGGAAAGCAGCCCCTGTGTGACGCTGCCCCGCCTTCTCCTGCTTACGGCTGACACTGTCACGGTGCCACCTGGCATTCGGTGCTGATGACATACAGTCCCTCCCCTCCTGTGGTGGCAATAGCTGACATTAAGAAGGGGCAGATTTGGGGGAAAGGAGAACACAGGCTGTAGTTAGAGTGAAGGTCAGGCAGGAATGGAGGCCCGCGGGGAATCTGTGTGCCCGGAGGCGAGCGTTAGAATCAGACAGCCTTGGCGTGGTCCCCGCTTCTCCAACTCCCATGGAGCCTCGTGCCCAACCAGCAAGGGCTTGGGGGCACCGGCCAGTGGCAGTGAGGCAGTGTAGCGGGCTGGACAATATACCTGCACTGCAGGAGACGGTCTCACGATCAGCCCGTGACAGCCGGTCTCAAAAGTGGAATTTGAAGAGTGGTCATTGCTTCTAATGAAAGTGTCGCCTGTAACTCATGAAAGTGTCACCTGCAACAAACCCTAGAAGGATGCATTTCTGTACCACTGAGGGGTCAAGCCGGGAGGAACCAAAATCTGGGGACTTGCCCCCTAACTTAGTAGCTTAGAGAGCAGAATTATAAACCCTTCGTCCTGTGGCCCTCCTTGGGCCCTCCCCTCACTCTCCCACAGAGAAACCCAGGGTCAGAATCAACCGTGAGACTTGACGCCTGCCCACAGGATGATTTACTGCTGTGACCTCATTTAGCATGGGTAGTATGGGCCCATTTTTTCGTTTCTTTCAAAAATTACTAGTTTATCTGATTATAAAATATTAACCTTAAAAATAAAGCCAGTATAGGCCGGGCGCGGTGGCTCACGCCTGTAACCCCAGCACTTTGGGAGGCCGAGGCGGGCGGATCACAAGGGCAGGAGATCGAGACCACGGTGAAACCCCGTCTCTACTAAAAATACAAAAAAATTAGCCGGGCGCGGTGGCGGGCGCCTGTAGTCCCAGCTACTCAGGAGGCTGAGGCAGGAGAATGGCATGAACCCGGGAGGCGGAGCTTGCAGTGAGCCGAGATCTGGCCACTGCAGTCCAGCCTGGGTGACAGAGTGAGACTCCGTCTCAAAAAAATAAAATAAAATAAAATAAATAAAAAAATAAAGCCAGTATAATAAAAATATGTAAAATAAATAAATGTCACTTATTCCCAGTATCTCAAGAAAACTCAGGATTAAAACTTTTATTTACATTTTCCTGAATTATTCTTTGTAAGCACAAACACAGATTTTTTTACAGAAGTGAAATTCTACTCTGCATACCATTTTCTTTATTATTAATTAATTAATTATTTTGAAACGGAGTCTCGCTCTGTTGCCCAGGCTGGAGTGCAATGGCGTGATCTCAGCTCACTGCAACCTCTGCCCCCCGGGTTCAAGCGATTCTCCTGCCCGAGCCTCCTGAGCAGCTGGGATTACAGGTGTGAGCCATCACTCCCAGCTAATTTTTGTATTTTAGTAAAGATGGGTTTTCACCATGTTGGCCAGGCTGGTCTTGAACTCCTGACGTCGTGATCTGCCTACCTCAGTCTCCTAAATTTTTTATTATTATACTTTAAGTTCTGGGATACATGTGCACAATGTGCAGGTTTGTTACATAGGTATACACATGCCATAGTGGTTTGCTGCACCCATCAACCCATCATCTGCATTAGGTATTTCTCTTTTTTTTGAGACAACTCTTAATGCTATCCCTCCCCTAGCCCTCTACCCCGTGACAGGCCCCGGTGTGTGATGTTCCCCTTCCTGTATCCATGAGTTCTCATCGTTCAACTCCCACTTATGAGTGAAGCTGGAAACCATCATTCTCAGCAAACTACACAGGAACAGAAAACCATTTTCAAGTTAATATATCACACATACCTTTTCATGTCACTAAGTATCAGTCTATAGCATTCTAATAACTGCTGAATTTTATTTTGTAGACGTGCCGTTTATTTTTATCCATGCCCTGTTGGTAGACGTTTAGGCTATTTCAGTATTTTCTATGTAAACATATAATTATGTATAACCGTGGAATACTCATATATATATATATATACACACACACATATCTGTGAGAAGGGATATGTAGTTTTTAAATTGGGATGCCTATTGCCAAATTATAATATCTTCAGAAAAAGATTGAACCAATTAGACTCCCTCCCACAGTGAAAGTGAGAACCGATTCCCTGCATTCGGCGACACTGGCTTATTTTCTCTTTGGGTGCTGCTTTTGGAGGAAGCAGAGTGTTTTCCTCCTTAGCCCTCCCCTCCCCACTTTGTCTGTGGCTGACCCATTCATTCAGTAGCTCTCTGGAAATCACAGCTTTCAGGCAACACCAAGGAAGGCTCTATGATCAAAGAAAGAGGGCCGGATGAGTGCTGGAAGGAGTGTATTACAGGGATCGTGGATGCTTATGTACTTCACCTCCTTCCCTTTCCCTGCGCAGGGGGAAAGGGTGGGAGAAAGATTCGGCTTGAGTGTAGCCAAGCTGTACCAAAAGCCTTCTCAGTAGCAACGCCTGGGCTGGGATTTATTAACTTGTCATTGGTGTACATCTGATAAGAAAACTGTTAAGGAACAACAAGGCTTTCTGGGGAGGAATAAATGGGGAAAAAAAGAAAAGCCAACCTGGGTTATTAACACGTAGAACAAAAGGTATGAATGAGCACTGTCCGCGCACCTCTGAGAACAGCCACGAACTGCGGTGTTTCACTGTGGAAACATCCCCACCCTACCCCAGAGTGGAAACCGTTTGGCATCCTCCATCCCCGACACGGCTTGTACGGGGCAGGAGCAGATGACCCCTGGGAGAACATGGAATGCACTGGGAGGATGGCAGCTGGAAAGGGAAATGGAGAAATGAGGGACGTCAGCAAAACCGGAAACGCAGCAACAGGATTAAAATTCACATTGGGCACAGTGAAGACTTCAGCTGACTTTGCAGAAATGGAAAGTGTAGTGGAAAAATGAGATTCCTTCCTGAATAAAGAGAAAAAGAGAATGTAGAGGGACTGGATGGATGATGAATGTGTTTTACGTTGAAAAACCATCTCAGCGTGAATGGGAACAAGAGCCAGTGCATGGAGAAGCCGCACGAGAGACACAGGTGCGAGTGCTCGGGTCGGAGGGGCTCAGGATCTCCTGGGTGCAGGTGGCAGGACCAAGGAACCCCTGGAGGCGGCCTCTGCCAGAGCACAGCATTTATCACAACGTGGAACCTCCATCCCTCCTGGGTACCACCCTAACACTTACTCTGGAAAACCCTCTCCCCCTGCTTGGTTTACTCTGCAGGCAGAGGAAAAGAGACTTACAGGGAATCCCACCAAAATAGTGGCATGGCTTTCTTTTAGTAGGAAAGATGTAGGTGGTATATTTTTCCACCTTTTTTTCCCCAAAATTTCTACAATGAGAAAAAAAAATTTATTTTAAAATAATAGGCCTTTCTCTCTTCCCTCACACTGGTTACTGCTATATAGGGCATGATGGTAAGCTAGATCTGGGTCAGAGCATAGGAGAAAGGGCTGCCCTGATTGCAGCTGCTTTATTCATGATGGTGGGTGGCACTAAGGGAGGAAGCTTCGGGGCAGATGAGCAAGGAGAAGGCGTCCTGTGCAAATAAATGTCTTCAAAAACCAGATAAATCTGTCTCTTCAGCCTGGATCCTTAAGCTTCTTTCTTGTCTTTAAGTTTCTGTTTGCATTTTTGAAAGAAATACCATGCATCCTTTTTTATAACTAGAAAATGTTCAGAAACAGAATGCATTAGAATTTGGATTTCTGGAGTCTTGATGGGTGTACCCTGTTCTTTTCTCTATTAAACATAATTAATTTCCTGATAAATGAATAGCAGATGAAAAAATGTTGCTCTTCATTATTGCTAATACATGAAGAATAATTAAAAGTCATAAGTAACCATAAAACAATTCGCCTTTAATGATAGCATCTTTAACTGTGTAACATCCTAGCAATTTGAAAGCCTCATTGGACATTCTCTTGTGCACAGAGCCCATTTGCTGGGAAATATTTCTGAATACATGTTGTCTTCTTTTTGTAGTAAGACATTGTTACTCAATAATAATATGCAAGATAACTTCGTGATAAGTAATTGTTGTTTTATCTTTGTAATTACAGACATATCAAGTGGATTTGAAGCCCAATGGGTCAGAAATAATGGTCACAAATGAAAACAAAAGGGAATATATCGAGTACGTATACACATATTTACTGCCTTTTTTTTTTTTTTAAATAAATTGAACAGCATGTTTGGTCACTGTCCCTTGCTGAAACAGCTCATGCATTTATTATGGGCATGAGTTTATTGGTCAGTTTTCAACAATATGAGTTCTTTTTTGGCTTGGGCTCATGGGAAGTTGAATATGGGATGGGAGGGAAAGTCTATCTTGTATCATGACTCCATTGAGCTGCCTATAAAGGAGCAGAGGAGGGAGAAAAGGTCTATATTATTGAGTAATATGGCAGATACTCTTTTGGAATATGTGGATATCAACTAAGATTTAGAATTGCAACAGAGGGCCACGGTGTCAGTGACCAGCGGAGCAAAATTAGGAACCAGCGAAGAAAAAATACTTTGTCTCTCTCCCAACTTCTTTTCCATAACAGATATGTATAGAAATAATTAAAATGGATAGGAAGAATTCAGCATGTGCAACCCTACGGAATTGTTTCTGGTATTTGTAATATTCTTAATTCAATCTCAGTCTCAGAGTGGAACAAAACGTTGAGTCCTTTTGGAAGTCTAGCTCTTAAGTGATTCTAAGACATTTGTACCAGGCAGAAGTTTTTGCTCTGTTGGGCACATTACATTTTCTTTTTTAGTGTATATGTGTGCTTCAAATGCATAACTCTGGGATCTTCCAAGGAGATCCCCTTGTGCAGGGGTGAGGTGAGCACTGCATTGTGCAGTTTGTGGCTCCCTTGTGGGTCGCCGCAGTGGCCTGAGTTCCTTGTTTGCATTCAGTGCTTCATTTCAACAGGCTGGGCTCCCTCCTTTCTTCTCATTTGGAATTGGTCAGAGGTCTTGAATTCAGACAGCTCTTGAATTGACTGTGGGTCTTAGCACCTTTCAGTGTGATCTGCAAAGAAAAACCTACTGTCCTTCCTAATTAGGAAGAAACGGAGCCAGTTAGAGTCTCTAGTCAGAGATCCCGGCAAGGACTGGAACTTACATGGCAGACTTTTTTCCACTCTCAAGTTGAAAGTGAGAGTGGAAAATTCAAGTTATGCTGAATACATAGGCTGGAAATAAGATACATCAGTTCTTACCTGGCCACATTAATTGGCACGCTTGTTCTGAATTTGAACAATCTTAACTGATGACACCCTGGCAGACACCATTGTCTTCCTTCAGAAAGTACAGACTGTGTGGGATTTAAAAAATATTCTAGCCCAGGGTGACCCAGGTCTCAAGTCTGAGGACTCTGACATGTGTGGTATGTGTCTTGCACCATTCTTTGCGGTTCTTTTAGGGTTCAAACGTAGTGGGAGTCAGGGCCAGGCAGGGTTCCAGCTAGCTTTACTTTTAAAAGTGTAATCGAAATCACCAGCTGCTCCCTGATACCTCTGCTCCCCTGGTGCCAGAAGAATGCTGTTGAGCTGATCATTGTAGCCCAGGAGGTGCCGCCTGAGCGGCTGCACAATGGTTGTGCTGCAGGCTGGTCCTCAGGGCCGTTACCATGGTTACAGTGGTACCACTCCAAAGGTGAGAGCCCTTCAGAATGATGGAATGCCTCAGATGACACCCAGAGTAGATTTGCCTTGTGATCAGTTATGCTGTGCATTGAACACTGTCACAGGGAACTTGGTTTTGGTGAACTTCAGTTGCATAAGGAGGTCTTACCATTCATCTTCTAAATTTTGGCATTAAATTATGAGTGCAAATCATTTTGCTGATAAAGCTTGTATGTTACTGTTGAATATTAGCACATTGGATACGAGAATGAAATATTAGATAACTAAATGCATTGTCCTGAGTACTCTTTACAAATACATTTACATATATGTGGTGTGTGCATCTTATACTTATACATATATGGGTGTGTGCATCTTATACACATATACCTGTGTGTTCATACCCCATGAACTTTCCCCTTTTCTCTATATTGTCACATTTTAAAGCAGTTGAAGCATTTAAAGCATTTTAAAGCAGTTAAGCATTTAAAGCAGTTTAGGTCAGCCAAACGTTGATGTGGGGGAAGCTAATTATTCTTTTGAAATCTCCAGTGAGATTTTAGGTTTTTCACAGGTGTTCCAGGGAGTCTTGAAAGAAGCCATGAATAAACTGAACAGTGGGGGCGCAGAGGAGACCCTCCCCTCTGCTCTGCTGTCACGGATGGAGGAGAAGCACTCCCTGTTGTGAAGAAAGCAGTGAGCGCTAGTGATGACAGAGGTGGTTCAATATTGTCCTCTTTTCTCCTACAGCTTAGTCATCCAGTGGAGATTTGTGAACAGGGTCCAGAAGCAGATGAACGCCTTCTTGGAGGTAAGCCTTGCTGGCCAGGGTTCTCTGCCGTGTGCCTCTGGTCCTGGGTCGCGCGGGGATCGCGCTTCTCCTTTGGCTGGTGTGGTGGAGCTGATCATGCACTGAGAGCCAGGGGCGAGGCTGGGGACCCCGCGGGAAGGCTGGGATCGCACAGCTCACATCGCTGGCCAGTCTGCAGCACGAGAGTGTTCAGCTGCCGTGCCACTACCTCTTTTTCCTTTTCACGGGTTCTCCTGCTTGACTTCTTATTTTCATATTTGTCCTGTTTAAAGAGGACATTTTACAAACTTGATCTAGAACCATTGTCTTGAAGTTTCAGGTGGTACCCAAGAGAAGACTGTCTTTTGCTTCTGTGACAGGTTCCAAGAAGCCCGAGGGCTCAGAGCTGAATGATAAAGCACAGTCCCCGCAGTGCCTCGCCACCCTCCATGGATCACTGCTGCCTGGGTTTTTTTTTTTTTTTTTTTTTTGAGACAGAGTCTCGCTCTGTCACCCAGGCGAGAGTGTAGTGGCGTGATCTTGGCTCACTGCAGCCTCTGCCTCCCAGCTTCAAGCAGTTCTCCTGCGTCAGCCCCCGAGTAGCTGGGACTACAGGCATGTGCCACCACGCCTGGCTAATTTTTGTATTTTTAGTAGAGACAGGGTTTCCCCATGTTGGCCAGGATGATCTTGCTCTCCTGACCTCATGATCCACCCACCTCGGCCTTCCAAAGTGCTGGAATTACCGGCATGAACCACCGCGCCCAGCCCTGGGCATTTTTTTTTTTAATCCCCTGCCCTTTTTCTTTGTGGCTATATTAGTAATCCATTGCAGATTATTTTCTATACAGATACATGGAAAACACATTTTCTTAAGCTTAGTTTTTATTTTATAGCCAGCCACCTCATGACAACTTTTACCCTGATACAGAGCAAAGCAGGCACTGCCCAGATCCAATTTTTTAATATCAGGGATGCTCCCAGGCCCCTAGCAGAGGGTGAGGGATTCATCATTTTAAACAGTATTCCACTTGGACCAAAAGTGAAATTCTTTCTTAAATCTGATAGTATCCATTACCTCAGAGATCACACAGGAAACGGCCTCGCGTCCGCGTGACTGGTGTTCTCTGCACGGAGGCAGAGCTCTCGGGGCGATTATTTCCCTTCACTCAGGCACCTACACAGGATGAGTGAAGCCCGGGCAGCGCACTCAGAAACAACTCAGGGCCTTAGGAACTTAAAATGGGGGGGCAGAATGTCAGGTTTCGTTCTTTCTTTAGATAAGAAATCCCAGGAAGCAGATTCCTGGGCCCCCCCACAGGCAGTCCACACCTTCAGAAACACGACTTTGGCAGTGCGCAGGGCCCAGCAGAGCTGAGCTCGTCCTAGATCACGCCATAGTTAGTGGTACCCTGGGAACTGGAGCGTGGTTTTCTGGGCGCACAGTCCGCACCCATCACCCGCCTCCCTCTGTGTTTCTTCTCCATGCCTCCAGCACGTTATTTTTAAGTGTGTCTCTTACACATCTGTGGCCTGTGCATTTTAGGGCGCACTGACTCACAGCAGTGTTATAAATGGCCTTTGGAATCCACCTGCCTACAGTATCCAGTATTCTCATCAGGTTTCGAAAATTACTCCACTACTCGAATCTTCTAGATTCTATGATTTTTCAAAACTTTTGTAGTGACTGTGCTGTTTTTACTGGAACTAATAGTTACTTGATACTGTCTCTGACGTAGGAATCGTCAGGAGAGATTGCATTTTTTTCTGGCTTACCAGAAAAGTTTGTGTTTCCTGTGAATTTGTTTTTTTTTTTCTTCAAGGCAATAGGTGTTTAAGATGATTTTTTTTTTTTCTTTCAGGGATTCACAGAACTGCTTCCTATTGATTTGATTAAAATTTTTGATGAAAATGAGCTGGAGGTTTGTATTATAAACATTATTTTATGTAAAGTGGATTTTTTTTAAGTATTTCTCATTACTTTACAAGTAATATTTTAATATTCTTGGATCCATAATGTCCTAGAGGTTAACTTTAGATGAATTCTATTACCTGTCTCTTATGGGGCTTGTTTGCCCATGTGGTTCTATTACATGTCTCTTATGGGGCTTGTTTGCCAATGTGGGAGTAAGAACAGCAAAAATAATCCGCTGTAGTTGCCTTGCCCATGAGAGGGCGGTTCTGGAACATGCCTAGTGAATAGAGACCACTGAGCAGAGCTGGGATCATGGCCCTAGCACCAGGCGAGGCAAATCGCCACAACAAGTAGAAACAAGGTTTGCAGTAGCCCTTTGGACAGCAGCAACCTGCTTACACTCCCAGACTGGCCAAGTGTCCTCTGCTGCATCCCCATCCACCCCCACCGTGGCAGCCAAATGGGGGTCTTGGCCACAAAGTGGCCATAAGCATCTACTTGGGCCTGTAGAACAGATGTCTCGTTGAACTTGAAGTGGTGTATGTTGAGTGAGGAAAAATACCAGAAGGCAACAAGGTAGTAGCAAAAGGTAGTTTGATGATTGTTTAGTTCAGCTTCTTGGTGTGACATAGATGAGCATGAGCAACAGCCATTTTAAACCCAAAGGAATATCTCGCCCTTTGTTGTGTCGAGAGAAACAGGAGGAAGACTGTGTCTGTTGAGAAGCTGTTGGAGGGACTCGGCTGTTTGCCCCATCCACATCCAGTGAGCGTTTTCTGTAGACTGGCTTTCTATCCTTTTATCTCAAAACGGAAAGTTCAAGATCGATATGTCTGTGGAAATCATATACCTCAAGCCTTTCCTCTTATAGGTGGGAAAGTGAGGCAGGGAGCAGCTGGGTTTACCCAGCAAGGTTTTGGCACAGTCAGGCCTAGGAACTGTATTTCCAGGCTTCTGGCTTAGTTCTGTTTCCCTTTCATTCTGGTACCTTTGCAGGAATTTCTTCCATTCATCCACAGGAAACCTCCCCTGATGGAGAGTTGAGTAATAAGAACAGCAAACCTTAGACTAAATGCTAACTCGAAGACCCAGTTATGCCTCAGTATTGGCATATGTTTGCCGTTCTTAGGCCTCTGGACAGATCAGATGAGGTGATTTGTCATCACTGGAATTGACTAGCCCGGAGGAGAGAAGTTCTTGCTGTCATAAGCACTAATTCTTTTGTGGGTAGGGAGATGCTTTCAGATAAGAGGAATAACCTCTCAGGAGGAGAAGCAGCCATGTCATGCGCAGATGCTGCTGGAGCGTGAGAAAATCCACGGGTCCCATGCGTAAGACTAGAGGGGTAGAGAGGACGACTGTGGCATTTTTATATCCGATATAACATGCCGTGGCTTGCACAGGGTTCGAATTGAGCCACCCTCGTGACTGCTGCCTCTGTGATCGCTATGGCAGGTGGAGCCTGGAACAGGTGTCTGCCTTCCTCTGTTATGATTTGGGAGCTTACCTTCACGGCACAGTGACCACATGCTGGCACTGAGGGCGGTCATTTCTCAGTGTGTGATCTCGCAGCTTTCACATCCTGCTTTTACATCTGGTAAATTTTCTTCCTAGTTGCTCATGTGCGGCCTCGGTGACGTGGACGTGAATGACTGGAGACAGCATTCTATCTACAAGAACGGCTACTGTCCAAACCACCCTGTCATTCAGTGGTTCTGGAAGGTAACGAACTCCAGGGCCCGGCCCTGCCCCTTGTCCTCCACCTGAGGCAGGATTGCGAGCTGTGTGGTGCCCTCCGTGTGGTCTGACTTCAGGACTGATGCTGGCTTTGGGGTCTGTTAGAGCTTGGACTGCTGGGGGAGGGAAGAGGCAAACTGAGCCGGCAGCCCCGTGGCAGCTCCTCTGTAACTGGAGCAGACAGCTAGACTTGAATGAAGTTGGTCACTACAAAAGCACACTGGCCTTCCTTGACCACCTCGTGAAAGTGACTTTTATTTGAGGGACTGGTCCTCCAAAGTGTAAATAGAAATGGGGGGCTCCTCAGGGCAGAAACAGGCTTCAGGGTTGGCTTTGCAAAGTGCCACTTTCTGTTAAGAAGTCGTTCTCTCAATTTTTAAAATACATTCCAACAAATATTTTGATCTGTGTATCTTTCAACCAAAGATAACACAACTTTGATTTATTATCTTAGGGCCAGTGTTTGTATCCTGTTCAGCTTAGGAGGGAAGTAAAATAGGAATGGATGAGTCCAAGTCCAAGAGAGATGCAGTAAACAAACTTAAAAAAACCAGTTATCCCCAAAAAGACTGATTATCCCAAAAAGGAATCATTTAACTTTTTCAAATTTCTTTTATTTTTATTTATTTATTTTTTTAAGATGGGGTCTCACTATGTTGCCCAGGCTGGTTTCAAATTCTTGGGCTTAAGCAGTCCTCCTACCTCAGCCCCTCAAAGTGCTGGGATTACAGGCGTGAGCCACCGTGCCCAGCCTTTTTCACATTTCTAAATGCATATTATTACTATTTCAAATGTCAGCAGGAATAGAGATGAAAAAAGCAGAGTCCTGGGTGCGGTGGCTCAGGCCTGTAATCCCAGCACTTTGGGAGGCCGAGGCAGGTGGATGACAAGGTCAGGAGATCGAGACCATCCTGGCTAATACTGTGAAACCCTGTCTCTACTAAAAAATACAAAAAATTAGCCGGGCATGGTGGCAGGCACCTGTAGTTCCAGCTACTCAGGAGGCTGAGGCAGGAGAATGGCGTGAACCCAGGAGGCAGAGCTGGCAGTGAGCCGAGATCGCACCACTGCATTCCAGCCTGGGCGACAAAGCGAGACTCATGTCAAAAAAAAAAAAAAAAAAAAATGCAGAGTCTTCAAATCCTAGTCCAGGTCTCACTTGGCTTGTTTTAAATAGTCCCAGTGACATTACCAGTAAAGCCACCTGGATTCCTGTAATAATGCAGTTATGTAAGATACATAGATTGTTTTAGAACCCCATCTTTGCCTTTGTTTTTTTGTTTTGTTTTGTTTGGCTTTTTTTTTTTTTTCCATTTGATAAAATGATGTCTTCTAGGGAACATGTCTACAGTCTGAAATCCCATCTCATAACCTGGCTTCCCCTTGTGATGACAAATCTTAAATACTGTATATTTATCATTGGCTTAGGGGGAACTGGTAAGCCTCGAACACAGAAACATGAGCTCGCTGCCATCAGAGAGTTTGCTTTTTATATCGTTTATTTTGGCCTATTGGCAGAAGAAGAAAGAGATGGACGTTGTGATCACTCAGTCTCTTAGATTAGAGAGGCCAGCTCGTATTGTGGCCATAAAAAAACTACTCAGTTTTCAGTGTCAACTGTCTAGGTCTTACATTACAATATAAATAAGATTAAGTTCTGCCTGCCTGCATGACAGCAGCATGTGCCATGGGTCACGTGGGGGAATATAACGAGCTTCTGCCTCTGTTCATAGGCTGTGCTACTCATGGACGCCGAAAAGCGTATCCGGTTACTGCAGTTTGTCACAGGGACATCGCGAGTACCTATGAATGGATTTGCCGAACTTTATGGTGAGCAGAATACCATTAGGTTCAGTTGTCCTCCTGGGAATTTGCAGCCAGGCATGAACTCTGGCCCAAGAACCCTGCTGCCCAGGCCTCTGCAGAAAGCTAAGTTTCAGGACAGTGTGCCATGCATAGGTTGCATGAAAGTTCAGTTAAAGTGCTGTTATCTGTACTTTATATAGACAACATGGTGCTTCTACCTCGAGGGATTGGGGGACAGTTTGTGAAGAGATCCATAAGGCTGCTCTTTTTTTTTCCTGGTTTAGTTTTTTAGAAAATCATTAGACACTAGGGTTTGCAGGGTCATTTATATGGTGTAAACTGATCTATGAAGTCACCTCCAGTAGGCAGAATTTGTCCATGTTTACTATAGATTTAAAAAAATCACTCTCTACTTTGCATACTGAAGGTCACATTTCATTCGCCCTCCCACCTCCAAAACTAGTTTGAAGTTTAAATTTCCAGGGTCCAGCTGAGAGGCTGTAGCTGCCTGCCTTTCCACATAACTGTTGTGGTTGTTAAACTTAGTGCAATTCCATTCTGGAGACAATGCGATCTTTCTGTGAGGCTGTGCAGACCTCTGGCTTCCCTCAACGTTAAATATCAATGTTGCAGCAGAAGAGAGTGTCCTGGACCTCACCCTTGGGGGCAAACCCTGCCCTGACAGTAGCTGGACTGCAGACCACACCATAGCTTCATTCTTCTACCCCAAGTACTCTTAACATTTCTTTTTCTTTTCTTGTCTAGGTTCCAATGGTCCTCAGCTGTTTACAATAGAGCAATGGGGCAGTCCTGAGAAACTGCCCAGAGCTCACACATGGTGAGTGGCAAAAACACACGCACGTCAACAGCAGTATTTGAACTACTTAGCTGGGTGTGGTGCTGGGCTCGAGGCTATAGATTGCTCTGTTTCCTGTTTGTAGGTAGCTTAGAGAATTAAAGGACAGTGATGTGGATGAAAATAGGAATTGTACAGTAGTGCTAATAAGACATAATGCGGACCAGGCACGGTGGCTCACGTCTATAATCCCAGCACTTTAGGAGGCTGAGGCGAGCGGATCACGAAGTCAGGAGATCGAGAGCATCCTGGCTAACACAGTGAAACCCCATCTCTACTAAAAATACAAAAAAAATTAGCCAGGCGTGGTGGCAGGTGCCTGTAGTCCCAGCTACTTGGGAGGCTGAGGCAGGAGAATGGTGTGAACCCGGGAGACGGAGCTTGCAGTGAGCCAAGATTGTGCCACTCACTGCACTCCAGCCTGGGTGACAGAGCAAGACTCTGTCTCAAAAAAAAAAAAAAAAAAAGACGTAATGCACTCAGTATGTTTGGCACATAAAGGGCTCAGGCATCCCTGCCATGGGGAATTTCTCCCCTGAGCCCAGTCTTTCCCTCATTATTTTAGGTAATGCAGCTTTCGCTGTTCACCATACATGTATAAGGCAGCTCTCAGCCTCTATAAACACATTAGGTTTTTACTCCAATCTTAAATTGGTTGAGAAATTAGGACAAAATACCCTGTGGAAACATCCTTTTTCAAAGGCCTTCTATGCCCATGAATAACCCGTAATTCCCTGGAATTGAGCAGTAATGTGACTGTGGTTGGAGGAGAGTAAGAGGGCTGACACGTGGCCGGGGATGCCCAGGCGTGGAGCGTGGCTGCCCTCAGAAGGCCCTCTCAGGAGACACAGTGAGGCAGAAGGGTCCGGTGGTTTTCTGAAGAGTTGCGTGAAACCCAGCACAAATGCAGACTGGACAGGATCGATTTCTTGAAGCCAGGTTCAGGGAGCTCTTGCTAACTCAAACTCCCATGTCCCTCATGTTGGTTTTTCTGCATAAGAAAGCCTTCATTTCTTGCTCCTGGGGAAGCAGCGGAAGTGGGCCTTCTGGAAAACGGTGAGCAGCGTAGCCCTGTGTTTCTCATGCAACCGGGTCTGCAAAGCCTGCTCTGGCCTTACCGAGCTAACACAAGCAACTGCACACTCCCTGCAGGAAACGCCCTCCCTTAAACTAGCAGTGCTGGCCAGGAGAGAATTCTCATGCAGATGTGTTTGCGAAAACACATTTTCGACTGCGAAAGGTTTTTTACCTCTGTCGGATACCCTTGCCTCTCCAGAAAAGTGGGGTTTTTTTTCCATTCATACCATTCACGTGAGTCTCCAAATGGAAGGAATGTGATCATTGCCTGTCAGAGCCTTGAAAGCAAGCTGACTCCAGCCTAAAATTGATGAATATCCAGAGCAGTCATTGTCCATGGTTCTCTGGCTTTATTCTAAGGGAAGAATGCTCGAGTAGTTCAGAGCTTTTATCCAAACAGTGTCTGAGTCATATGTGGTTTTCTGGGTTCTACTGGCCTCCATATGAAAGGCACTGGCGTTGAGCCAAGCCGCAGGCCTATGGGTGGTGATGCGGAACTCAGGCTTATAGCACTAACCAGGATGAAGACTAGGAAAAGCGAAATTATTGGGCACAGTCATCATCTGTGGTCAGGCACTGCTTAATCTTTATGGCAGCCTTATGAGATATGTTATTCCCTTGGGCTGTCAGAAGGCTGGCTCAGGGCTTACCTGAGTCACAGATTCCCAGATCACAGGATTTGAACTCAGGTCTACCAGAATTAGAGCCCGCACCCTTAACCACTACACCAGATACACTGTCTCTGTTGATATAGCCACTTTCTTTTTAGACTTTTCCAAGGAAACCAAATTAGTGAGCCAATTTCGTGTTCATTCAACCCATGTTTCTCCATGACTTCAGGGACACATGTCTTACTGTTGAGCTGTTTTTTTTTTATTTCGGAGCCCACATGATTCTGCCACAAGTAGAACTTCCCAGATAAGACCTCTGAACTCAATGGTTCTCAACCGCAGCTGCATGTTGGAACCATCTAGAGAACTTTAAAGAAATCACTCATGCCTAGGATTTGGACTTCACTGGTCTGGTGTGTGACCCGGGCAGTGGGATTTTCAAAGCTCCCCAAATGATTCTTATAGGCTGGCAGGGTTGAAAATTCACAGCTCCTCCCTAGGAAGGGCAAAGGTCTACCTACAGGAGGGGAACAGCCCAGCTGGCTCTTACCAGAACTTATCTTCCTATGTGTCATGGAAATAAAGCAACTATGTAGTTTTCCCAATGATGTTCTCTCCAGACTAAGTTGACCTGGCTGGTGGGGACTGGCAGTTGCAAGCAACACTGGCTAGCATGAGTGGCACTGTTCTGCTGTTTCTTTGAAATGGCTTTCCTTCCTACCTGACCCTGCCTGTATTTTGACATAGGAAACAGGAACTTCACTGGCTGTTTCGTGGCAACAGTTCCGCCCTAAAATTTCGCCATACATAGGTTTGATTTTTATGATACACAATTAAAGTTCAAAATAAAAATCTGATTTCCTAGAAGAGCAGAAGCTGAAGGATCTGGTTCTCTGTGATGAGGGTGCCTTTCATTAAGCTTTCCAATGGTGACCATTGAGTGTCTGACATTCAAAGGACGTCATTTCATTGTTCTGTAAAAGGTCACTACTCAGACATTTAAAATTACTCTTCATTAAGAATCACAGGCTCACCTGCCCTTTTAGGAAGACTCCAAACAAAAATCATCTCGTTCAGCCCGTGCATCTTCCACATAAGGACGCTGAAGCCCTCTGAGGACAATGAGCTCCTTAAGGTCACCCAGCTCATTAGTGCAGACCAAAGCCAGGTTCGTGTGTCCTGACCTCTGAAATGATAGGAACTCACACTCACCAAGCACTCAGTTCATTCTGGGGATGGTGCTAAGCACTTGATGTGATTGACTCATACCATCATCACAGTGGTCCTAAGAGGTGTGTGATGTTATGACCCACTTTTTTACAGATAACATGGAGATGCAAAGTGATGAAGCATTAAGCAGCATGATTCAGAACCTCAGATCTTGACCTCCCGTCTTTGCCTCTCTCTCCATCATTCCAGTGTTTCTCAAACCTGAATAATCTATGGACCTTTTTTAAAGGGAAAAAATGGTCACAGGTCTCAAGAATGGGCCTGAGACCCCGATAGGGATTGCAGGCCCGGGACTGTGGAACCCCAGCTGAAAAGCCTGAAGCCACTTTCCGTGAAAGCCTCTTTTAAATGCCATCTGTAGACGTGAAGTCCTGTCTTTATCAATATGATAACAGAAAGTGAAAAGCCTCTATTAGTACTTACTCTTCTAGGATTCCTGGGTTTCTGAGAACCCCAGTTTGAGAAGCACAGTGTTATTCTCTTGTCTTTTAGTGTTTAGGGGCTGTTGGAGAATCCAAGTGGAACTCAGTGGGACTTACTCAACATTTAGGGGTTGTTAAAGGGCCCTCTACAGTATTTGTTTCTTTTCTGTGGCTGTGACAATGGTTAGCTTTTAGTGTATGTGCAAATGCTGCTGAAGCGAGCGCGTGAATGGTTAGCTTTTAAAACCTAGGAGGTTACTTTGCTCATTCTTGGAATCACACATCAATACCCTGAGGGGGCGGTTTTAAACACAGACAGTGTGAGCACTCACAGCAGAGACAGCACAAGTGCACTTCAAGAGCTGGGCTTCGGAGCACCCCGGGGCTGTACCTGGCCCCGTGTGACCTTGGGCAAATTACCTAACCTCGCTGTGTCTCAAGCTCCCCCTCTCTGTGAAATAGGGATGAAGCAGTAGCTGCCTTACAAGGTGATTGCCAGGGTTCATAATATTGAGACAAGGCTGGTGGGGCATGGTGAGCACTCCGTGAACTTGAGCTCTTATGTCATAATGAGCTGTGGCCAGTGTGCATGCCATTTTCATGACAGATACACATCAGCAACCACACCCCAACACATACACACACACACACACACACACACACAGAGGTGCAGGTTCTGTGGCTAGAGGCTCTGGTCTTGAGCCCCATGTAGACATTCAGTAAATGTTGAAAGGTGTTCACACTGATACCATCTCTTGAGTAATTGAGCATTTGCTGTATGCCAGGCCCACTGATCCGATCCACTTGGCACCCCTGTATGCAGTTTCCCCATGTCACAGAAGCACAGAGGCCATCCTTTTGTCTGAAAACCCTCACTGTTGCCAGGGCGATTTGCAGTCGCCACCCCCATCTGAAGCCTCCAGATATGCAGGGACTTTTTCTAAATGCAACTTTGCATAGCAAATGTCAATTTTGCCTGACTTTGATCAGAGGAGGTAGCTTAGCACTGGTGTTTCAGAGCCCCAGACAGCCTGGGTTCTATTTGTGGGTCTGCCGTATGACAACGACTGTGACCTCAGGAACCTTGTCTCTGTTCCAGGAGCTCCTGTGCAGAGTGGAGATAACATGACCTGCTTCATAGGGTTGTGATGAAAATGAAGTGAGTTAATAGAAAAGCACTTGGCTTGAGGCCTAGTGTGGAATAAGTAATAGTGTTAGAGACAGACACAGTCCTAATTCGTGGGTAACTCCAAAAGCATCAACTCTGTGGTCCAAGAGTTTGGAAGTGTTGCCAGTTACTTTGCTTTTCATGTTTCCCTTCCCACCAGGATTGTTCCAAGATCTGCATCTGACTATAGCAAAGGTTTCACGGACCATTCAAAATGTTCTTTCTCTGTAAATTACAAGAGCTTACTTAGTGTAGATGTTTCATAGCTAGAGGTTTTTGGGTTTTGTTTTTTTTTTTCCAGGTAATCAAAATTGTTGGTTAAGGCTTTTTTATTCTGTTACTCAAACACCATGCCCTACTAACCAGATCTAGGAAGTGCTGTTGTGGCTTTTCACCTATACTTTTTGTTCCTTTTGCAGCTTTAATCGCCTTGACTTACCTCCATATGAAACCTTTGAAGATTTACGAGAGAAGCTTCTCATGGCCGTGGAAAATGCTCAAGGATTTGAAGGGGTGGATTAAGCACCCTCTGCCTCGGGAGTGGTTGTTCTTCAAGCAAGTTCTGCTTGCACTTTTGCATTTGCCTAACAGACTTTTGCAGAGGCGATGGCAGAGAGCAGCTGCAGGCATGGTCCCTGGAGCCGAGCCTTCGCCATGCACTCGTCCAAGTTCGGATGTGGGAACCTGGTCCCAGCTTGAGTTTCTGCATTTCCCACCACAAATTACCAACTGGTTGATGTGTACACTAATTACATTTCAGGAGGACTTACGCTATTTATGTTGTGCCTCTGCAGGCAAAGCCCTTAATAAATATTTTACATCCTTTCTAATGACAATGAATGGAATTAATCACTCTACAGGTATAGTATTACAACTCATGTTTACTTTTTAAAATGATTTAGACCGATTTTCAGATTTTATTTCGTTATGATTAAAGATGTCTCATGTACTTGGAAAAGTGAGCATTTTTTTTTTTTTTTGTATTTCACTTTCATACCAGGCTTAATGTCAATGACATTTTTATTTTTTAAGTCTCTTGACACCTCCACCCTCTACTTTATTAGAATTGGAAGGCAAGTTTTTGTCCAAAAACCTTCTACAGACAAGTACGTTGAGAGAATTTCCAATATAATATTAGACATCATAATTTTTTCCATACTCAGAATGAAAAACTGGATATTACGTTTTTGTTTTGGGGTTTTTTGTACAAATTTAGCTAATAGCTACAGGCTGAGAGAATTGTAACATAGCATGACAAATTTTGTGTTGACTTGAAAGGAATCACACCATTATTCCTTAGAAGTAATTACATGTGCTATAACACATTTGAGACAGGGTTGGACTCCCATTTCTCATCAGAGAAATTACTTAGCCCTTCCTGGCGCTGTACAGTCATCTTTTATTCTATTTCCTCTTTGCTATTTGTAGTAGAGACATTTTGAATGAAACTTGGCACTGCTTGATTCAAAACTGTGGAAACCAGATCTGTTTAGTCTCCTGTTTGTATGCGTTTGCTAATGGTAGCTAAATAACCAGTTTTTGTTGTAAATGCACCAATTCTGAAGGCACTTTATGTACTACATGGAGGTCATGTCTGGTTTTGTTTTTATTTTTTTATCATGAACATTAAATGTGATGATGATTTCTTTTCCCCGCACACATCTTTCCGGTGCAATATCTATCCATTGTGAATCTGGCTGCTGGTGTATAAAAACCTGGATGTAAAGCTGAGCCTACAGACCTGTCCTCACCAACTGTTTTGTGATTTCTACTCAACTACAAAGATTTATTTAATGTACACTTAATCTAACTGAGTTTTGTTACCAATGACCTGTTGCATGCTTCGATACCGTGTACTGCCTGAGTTGTGTCTGTTGTGCGCTAGATTAAAAGTGAGACAGAGACCTGACTTGATCCTCTGAGCTCAAGCTGTTGAGCTGGTAGTGGCAGAGGACTGAGGGTGCCTGCATAGTTTGATTCTTTTCCACGTGTAAGTCTCCATTGCAGAATTGTCGTGCTTTGAGAAAACACCTGAGGCAGTGTGGGAGTTGAACGACCCGACTGTCCTTTTTAACCTGTGTTGTCCTAGACGCTGTCGGGGCAGTTAGGGGACGCTAGAGATTTGATCTCATGCCAGTCATCAATAGGACAAAAGAGTTGTGGTTTGGGGATGTCTGTTTGTTACATAAAAAGGACCTTTCGGTGTAAGAAATTGCCATTTTTACTGTGCCCTGGGTGGCATGTGAGAAGCCATGGAAGGTTGTCGTCGTAAATGAGTTGTCTAAAGGTGCAGAGGCCTGAGGTTTCTAAAAGAAGGTAGATTTCTACAGAGCTGAGTGTTGGTTCCTTTTTCTTATTGGTTGAAAAGTACCTGGTAGTGATCAGAAAACTTAGATGCTATGTAACTTTAAAAAAAAAAAATCCTGCTCATTGGTTTTGACTGTTGGTGAGACGTTTCCCCTACAGTTAACATAACAAATGTCTCAGTGGTAAAAAAAATCCCCTTTTTGTAAGCCCCTGTAGTCTAGAGTCAGTTTTCTTTTTAAGAATCATGCCAGAGCCTGAGTTGAGCAGTACGCTTTCTTGGTTTTTGAGAGTAATCGTGTAATTGTAGAGGGAGAAATCCAGTTCTAGCCTAAGAACTGGGATACTTCTGTCATCTTGTAAACTGTGTATTGAAAAAAAAACAGAATAGTCACTAAATGCATATTAAGTCAAGTATTGGAAAGTATAAAAGAAAAATCATTCTGACAATTTCTAAGCCAGAAGCAAACAAGAATTACTGAAATCCACCCCATGAATTCTTGGAAGGCAGTAATTGTGAGTGACACCTCAGTTCATCAACCCCTTAATAATACCAGCTTGATTTAAATGACAACTAAATATTGCTGAGGTGGGGGTTTAGTATTTTTTTAAAAAAAGCAAAACAAGGTTCACTAGTCCTCAGCAATTCTCGAAGTTTCTCTCTTTGCCTAAAATGGTCATAGATCTTGATTCTTCTGAATCATGATGACCACACCCCGTCATCTTCACAGCATAATTGCAGGTGGCAGGAAAGACAGTGTGCTCTGTGCTGGGTGAGGAGCAGTTGCTGGGCCATTCCTTGGGCTCCCACCTGCCCTGTGAGTAGCCCTGGGGCAGAGAAGGCAGTGTTGCCTATCCCAGAGGTCGCAGCAGCCACACTGCTCTGCAGGCCAGACTCTCTTTAGAGCCAGAGAAATCACCTTAATGCAGTTTCTTGAGTTGTCTGCTGAAGCTGTAATAATTATGGGCCACTTACATGAGGCCGAGAAGTACGTGCCAGAGTTCACGCACTGCCTGTTGCAGGTTTCTTAACATCAGTATCACGGCTGCCTGTGTGTCCCGACTATTTCCATTCCTGCCCCTTGTTGGCCCGAGGAAGGACGTGGAAAGAGCGCCTGGTGGGATGAAGGTCCAACAGCCTGTGCCTCTCTGCCGCTGGTCCCGGAGCCGGCAGCAATGAGGCCTTCATTTGCTGTGTTACAGTGTACTCCCAGCTTCAGTGCTCTTTTCCTTTTTGCCTGAAATGTTTATGCTTCTCTGTAGCCAGTCCTCTAACAAATCACAAGAACAAAGGTAAGACACTTGACTTTTGTTTCCAGGACCCTTCAGCAGGTGACATCAGCTATTCCCTAAATTCAGACAATGAGGGATACAGAGCGACTTGGCGTGTATTATTTCTCCCATGTAAGGACAAAGGGACAGATTCTTATTAATATTTTTGAGACAGAGTCTCGCTCTGGAGCTCAGGCTGGAGTTCAGTGGCTCAATCTCAGCTCACTATAACTTCTGCCTCCCAGCTTCAAGCGGTTCTTATGCCTCAGCCTCGCCGAATAGCTGGGATTACAGGCACCCGTCACCAGGCCTGGCTAATTTTTGTATTTTTAGTAGAGATGGTTTCACCATGCTGGCCAGGCTGGTCTTGAACTCCTGACCTCAGGTGATCCTCCTACCTCAGCCTTCCAAAGTGCTGGGATTACAGGCATGAGCCACCGCACCCGGCCTCACAGTGACAGATTCTGAGAAACAGCGTGCAAAACATTTGAACCATTTTCTACACCTCCCATTGTTGCATAGACAATGTGCACCACTGCTAACTTGCCAGATCCACAGTGGCCCTCTTGAAAGCCAGGTTCATACATAGCAACTTTTTAATTGTTCTAACAGTTACCCATTAACAGTCGACTCCTGTATTTCTAAGAGTCTTGTACTCACTCTTGTACTCTGAAATTTAAAAACGTATAAAGAGAGCCTGGGTTAATCAGTTCTGCAGCCCCTACCCACTGTGCTAATTCTCCTCTTCTCTCTCCTCCTTACCCTGCCCCTGTACCCCTGTACTTACAGGGAGAGGTGGGAGGTGCTGTCTGGTATCATTTTCTGCCTTGCCAGTAGGGGGTGCCGCTGTGCAGGGTAACTGCCTGGCCTGCTCCCTTCCTGACCTTCCCCGAGCCCGAAGATCACGCGCTACCTCTGTCATCCAGGCATTGGGGTACATCCTGATAAGTCATGTCAGAACTGCCAATTTCAGGACTCGGATGTGTTTTTACAAAACAAATCCTTATAAACTCCACTTTGTACTTTAGATTTTAAAACTGGGGGGAAAAATGTGATATTCTTTGGACCACTTTTTTAATTTATATAAGCCTTAATGAACAGTGTCTATACATTTGCATACGCACACCCCCACCCCAGAGTGTTCTCAGTATGTCAGAGAAAATGCTGTAGCATTCAGACAGGCGCTTGGAGAATGTTTTCTAGAAAAGGGGTAGCTTCCTGTTGGCATGAAATTTTCCAAGCAAACCTCTCATTAAACATCCGTCGTTCGTTAAAGATGTTCCACTCAAAGCAACACATGTTTCAAAGGCATGTCTTTCTGTTCGTTGGCTTTCTGTGTGTAAGGAGTAGCATTGCTGTTGGCACCTAACCTTGCGTGCACTGCATTCTCAACCCCGTACCAGTGCATCAGAAGCCTTCCTCGTGACCGTACCTCTGTATAACTCCGTGTCTGCAGATATCTGTGTTCCTATGTAAGCCAATTTTTCCCTTTCACTCAGACTAATTTCACCTAGATTGTCACGGTTTCCTTCATGTTAACTTTGCGTGACTTTGTTCTTCCTTTACTACTATGTATGTAAAATATATACATATATACGTACATATGCTGTCCAAATATATTTGTATATATTTGTATAGCATTTTTACACCTTTATTGAGTAATCTGGTTTCGAAAGGGGGTGAGAGCTTAGTCCCTTCTACAGTTTTCTCCAAGCTGTGTCCTCCGAATTTCGACCCTTGGAGCCTGAGAAAACCGTAGGAAGATGATGTGAATTTGCTGTTATTTCTTCATTCAGGATCTATCATCAAATGAAACATGAAAAAAGCAGTGACTTTTAAGGTGAAATGTTTCAAGCATTCCAAATAAATTCTCAATGTTTCATAACTTTTTATTATAAACCCACCACCTAATAGGAAACCAAGTACTATTTGATACAGTGGTAAAAACCAAACTACCTTGAATTTTTTTTTAAGACAACTTATGAATAATGCTCATTTTCACAATCAGAACAGCTTTAAACTATGGTTGAATTTGATACACACAGGAAAAGTTTTCTTGAAGAACAAATCCTTTTTGCTTTTCTTTTTTCTTGAGATCTAAAGAGACACTGTAGATTGTTTTCCTGACAGCAAAAGACTAATGTGACAAAATGAAGTCATTGTAAAGAAGCGATGCAACTTGTCAAATATTTAATAAAGAATTATGGAAGCTGGAACATTTTCTACATCAAGTATTATGGGTTGTTTGATTTAAAACTTCTTTGTGAATGCACCAACTTAATTGTTTCAGAGGAGTTTAAATGCCTGCAGATTTATAGTGCGTTCATTTCCTTCATCTCCCTAAAATCTCCACCCTTTTAAAAACATTAAAGTCTGGCAGGGCATGGTGGCTCACGCCTGTAATCCCAGCACTTTGGGAAGCTGAGGTGGGCGGATCACTGAGGTCAGGCATTCGAGACCAGCCTGACCAACATGGTGAAACCCCATCTCTACGAAAAATACAAAAAATATCTCTATGTTAGCCAGATGTGGTCGCACATACCTGTAATCCCAGCTACTCAGGAGGCTGAGGCAGGAGAATCACTTGAACCCGGGAGGCAGAGGTTGCAGTGAGCCGAGATCATGCCATTGCACTCCAGCCTGGGCGACAGAGCGAGACTCTGTTTCAAAAACAAAAAAAAGTTAAAGTCTGCCCAAAACACATGGCTTAAGCCTGCTAAAAGGATGCACATTTATTCTTATCTGTCTACTGTTTTGTTCTTTTATTAAACTTGAGAATTACTGATTTTATGTAACATTTGTATAATCCATGTTAGTCTGTTCCTCAAAAGGCATCCTTGTATGCCTGGCCCTCAACTTATGTGAGAGTTCATGAGATTCAATAATGAATCCACAAGTTGCTTCTCAGAAAGGTGCTGTCAAAATCCCGACCGTCAGGAGATCAAGACCATCCTGGCTAATACGGTGAAACCCCGTCTCTACTAAAAATACAAAAAATTAGCCTGGCGTGGTGGTGGGCGCCTGTAGTCCCAGCTACTTGGGAGGCTGAGGCAGGAGAATGGCGTGAACCTGGGAGGCGGAGCTTGCAGTGAGCCGAGATCGGGCCACTGCACTCCAGCCTGGGTGACAGAGCGAGACTCCATCTCAAAAAAAAAAAAAAAAAAAAAAAAAAAAAAAAAAAAAAAATCCTGACCGTGTGTCACTGCCCTGTGCAAACCCGGTGGCATTTTTCCTCATGCCATTTCATTCCGCTCAGATCATGTCAGACTCCTGGAGAATTTTCCCTTTTTCTTTAGTACTGAGCTTCCTCTTGATGTGCTTAACCCATCCCGTTGGGGCAGAGGAGATAGCGGGGAAGCAGGACATCATTTAGTTTCTTGCAGTTTGTCTTTTTCCATTAACAGTGGATGGCATCTTGCCAGGAAGCTGTTGGCAGTGCCTGGAATTCCTGCCTCCTCCTCCAGAGTGACGAGTACACATGGGAGGCACAATTGGACAGAGCCACTGTGAATATTTGTATGTTCTTTCTTAAAACCACACATGGTGGAACGAATTGTATCAATGACACAGTCACTAGATTAATAAGCTTTTAACCTGCTCTGAAGTCCAAGACTCATTAGGCACTTGTGAGATGGTGACGCTCCTGGTAAAAGTGTTTGCGGTGAGCACAGGTGTCCTGAATTCTGACACTAGCTTTCCCGGGGTTGGCCCTCAGAGCCGTGTTCAAAGGGGTTCCTGAGGTAAGAACGCAGAAACCACTTTCTGGGAGAGAACACTTCTCAAAACAGCTTCCAGAGAGCTCAGGCTGTAGAATCTCTAAGGAATCAGTTATAGGACTTGAATGGGCTGGAAAAAATTTGAGCATGAGTTTACTTACGACCCAAGACACAGTCCTCGGTAAGTAGGCCGCAGTGCCCAGCTGTCACCCAGTGGGGGCTCAAGAGAGCAAGAAGGGAGAGTCCCTGTTGGGAACCTTTTAGGGCTGAACTTAGGCCAGACTGGGAAAAAGGTCAGTCTCCCCAATTAGCCTGTTGCTGTGTTCCTTCCTGCCCAGCCCCCTTCACCGTGCCCCGTGCTGCTCGTATGCCTCCTCCGCTTTCCTCTGCAAAGTTCCCAGCTGGGCTGCAAGTCTCGGGTACCTGGAGTGTTGACAGCATGGAGCCCTCACTTCCCAGGGGCCTCCTGGGGACAAGGCGTCCTGAGCCCTCGGTGCTTCCAGGTGAAGGTCAGAGACTGTCCCTGTGTCACCTTCTCCCAGGCCCACTCAAAGCACAGACTCCCACAAGGGGTTGTGGCTCTTCCAGGTCCTCTGCTGGTCTTACGGCCTTGGTGTTTGAACTGGCTGCGATAACTTCCTCCTTTTCTTGGCCAGGTGTCCCCAGAAACTACCTTTTCAGATGTGCCTTTTCCCAGGGCTCCAGGCCCCTCCCTCGCAGCTCTGCAGTTTTGCTGCACAGTTCCCCTTTGGAACCGTGAGGGAAGACCGTGTTTCCGCCACACGTTTTTGCCCACTCCCCACGTCAGTTCTTGGAGTAAGCCTTTTTTCCTCTCCGAGGAAAGGGCTTACTTGCAGACAAATGAGTTTGGAAGGGGTGTACGGTACTAGAGCAAGCGCACCTCCAAATAGAGCAGGCTGAAACGGAATAGGGCCGAGAGGGATGGGTGAGAGCCACATTCCTGTGATTAAAGGCAGATTCGGGTGGTGTCTAAGCAATGCACTTCCTAGGGAGTTTTAAATGCTGTTGCTGGAATCAGGGAGTCGAGTTCTCAATCCTGTTTGGCCTTGTCCAGACTGAGTACCAAAGCTAAAGGCGGAAGGTTCTGCGCTGCGGAGTGCGCAGGTGTTAGCGGCTCGAATCACGTGATCGCGGAATATGTGGCCCTGCAGGGCCGGCCTTGCTTTGTCTAACGCTCTCCTTTTCTATGTGAGTCCCGGGGTTCTTGCCCTTGATCAATCCAGATATGACCAGTACTGTGGGCCTGGAGGGCCAGGTTTTGTTCTCATGTGTGGCCCTGGACTCTGCTGGGGCAGCCCTGCCTCCTCTCTACAGACCCAGAACAGCCGCCCCTGTGGGTGCTTCTCCCAGCTAGAAACCTGAGAGCTGATGGGCGACAGTGGTCAGCTTTCTACTGCCCCCGTGGGCCGTGGAAGTGGGCGGGACCTCATTCACCCCACCACCTCCACCCAGTGGCTTGTCTGCAGCAGAGGGGCTACTCAACACTGAGCTCAGGAAGGGAGGCCAGGAAGCCGCACGAACGGCCCAGCTTGGACAGTTGGGGGCAGCGGGGAATGGACAGACCACCTTGGCCTGGAGGTAACCCCAGCAGAGACACGGCCGGCAGGGTTCCATCCTTCTGCTTCCCAGTTCAGGCAAAAAAAAACCCAGGTTTTCCCGGGAAATCTGCAAGCACATTAAGCTGGTCTCTCCTTTAAAAAAGTGCAAGGATGGAGACAGTCCTACCTGTCCTGAGCAGGATGGGCCCTGTGCCAAGCGACCAAGCAGTAGCAGGCTGGCATTATAGGTGGGGAAGGAGCCAAGGAGCCCCAAGAGGAGTTGACAGCAAGACAATTTAAAGAGTGTAAGTAGGCCAGGCATAGTGGCTCACACCTGTAATGCCAGCACTTTGGGAGGCCAAGGTGGGCGGATCGACTGAGAGGTCAGGAGTTCGAGACCAGCCTGGCCAACATGTTGAAACCCCATCTCTACTCAAATTATAAAAATTAGCCTGGTCTGGTGGCATGCGCCTGTCGTCTCAGCTGCTCGGGAGGCTGAGGCAGGAGAATCGCTTAAACCCAGGAGGCCAAGGTTGCAGTGAGCCGAGATTGCATCACTGCACTCCAGCCTAGGTGACGGAGCAAGAGACTCTGTCTCCAAAAAAAAATAATAAACAGCGTAATCAACTTCCTGTGACACATCACCCCAGCATGGGAGTGTATCTTGGCAAACATTCGCAAGAAATTTTGTCTTTCAGGACAGGGACCGGAGCCCACCATGCCCTCTGGGTTATGCCTTGTCTTCCTCAAAATTGAGGAGAAGCCCTTGATCTTGCCTTGATCAAGGCAAAATTGAGGAGAAGCCCTTGATCACTGAGCTGGAGCAAGACCCAAAAAGCTGGAGCAAAGAAGCAGTAGGTGGGAATTAGGGCCCTCGCACCCTGGAGCATGCTACACTCTTCAGTCCTCAATCTTTGAACAGTGAACCCCGGCATGTGGAGCTGGGGGACCTGGCCCTGAAGGCCGAGACAAGCCTGCACTCCACAGGTGCAGGCCCAGGACTGCCCACACCTGTTAGATGGGCACAAACAGGGGGCCTTCGCTGCTCGGCACCAATCTTCTCTTGCACTGGGGCCCTGTTTCCATGCAGTGCCAGGGGCTTCAATTGTTAGCTCTTTCAGTGTAATTTGCCTCTTTTGGTTTAAAATAGTCTTTGGGGAATAAGTATTCAATTTCTAGATCAAACTCCTTGTTGAGGCTCTTTCCTCCAGAGGTCCCTGGTGGATCCTCATGGGACAGGCTGGGCCGGGCTCTCTCCTTGGGCCTAGGGTGTCGTCCTCTGTCCCCTGAATGGGGTTGCAGGCACTCCAGGGCCATCCTCCAAGGACACCTTGATGGCCTCTGTGATGCTCACCCAAGCCCCAGCTGGTCGATCAGCCCCGAGGCCCTCAGCCATGGGGTCACCCTTCCCTCGCCACAGCCCCCCTTTGTGGCACTCCAGTAGGGCCCTCAGCCCTTTCTGCCTCTCTAAGCTGCTTACCTGCACCTGAGTGAGCGGCCTCCAAGCCACCTGCCAGCACCTCCCACGGGGCTGGGAAATACCTAGTGGCACCCAAAAGAAAAGGGAAGGAGTTGGTAACAGTAAGCCCAGCTGCCGTGGAGAGTTTATCTTCAGCCTTCAGCATCCTTTTACAGAGACAACTTCCCCTAGGGACAGTGGCCTTCAGTTTACTCTCTTACAATATTTCCACACCAGCCTAAAGAGGTAGATGTTATTAGCACCAATTTACATACAAGAAAACAGACTAGGAGGTTAGGAGACTCGCAGAGTGGTTCTCTGAACCCAGGTTGTCAGGTTCAAAGGCATCATTTAGCCACCAACCCTACTGCCCATTCCCTGCCCCTGCATCAAAACCTCCTGTCGGAGAAACCAGAGTGTCGAGACAGAAGAAATCATCGATAACACTGAAGGCAGCACACTAAAGGGGAGAAAGAAGACTGGAAATTGGTCGTTAGATGTGACCATCTGGAGATCTGCCATCCTACTGCCCACACATCCTGGTGAACAATAAACTCATTTGTACTAAGATGTGAATGACTGATAGGCTAAACACGTGACCCTTCCAGAAGAATTTTTATTTTAACAAATACCAAAGGTGATGCTTGGTTTATATCAAAAGGAATAAAGGTCAAATGTATGGCATTTATGTCCCAGAAAATTGGGGAGGTTTTTGAGGGTAGGGGGCCTACTTAAGTTTACAAAATCCACTGACGCCAGTGGAATATGGGACGCCAGCACAGTGTGAAAAGACAGCCTGATCTCTGGGACAGTCCTAGTTTCAGCACCGCCTTTCTGGCTGCCACAGGGCAGAACCCCCAGCCTCCCTCCAGCCTCCCCCACACCACAAAACAAGCATCTCATATTTTCCAGGGAGCGTCCAGGGACAACATAAACTTCCCTTTGTCCGACAGAGTTGAAGGACTAAAGGGACCAGAGACTGAGGACTGGATTTTCTACTCCCAGGAACTCTTTGATGAAGCTCTTTGAAGATGCTGAATTTTTGAGAGTTTCTGTTATTAAAGGATTTTAGATATTAAGTTGTAACATACAGTCATGCACCGCATAAAGACATTTCAGTCAGCAGTGGACCCCATATACGATGGTGGTCCCGTGAGATGATAATGGAGCTGAAAAATTCCTATTGCCTAGTCATATTGCCTAGTGACGTCATAGCCTTCGCAACACATCACCCTTTCTATGTTTAGCTACGTTTAGATGCACAAACCCTTACCATTGTGCTACAATTGCCTGAACAGAACAGTCACATGCTGTATAGGTTTGTAGTCTTGGAGCAATAGGCTGGGCCATATAGCCTAGGTGTGTAGCAGGCTGTGCCATCCAGGTTTGTGTGAGTACACTCTGATATTTGCACAATGATGAAATCGCCTAACGACGCATTTCTCAGAATGTGTCCCAGTTGTTAAGCAACACATGACTGTATTTAATATTGTTTATAGCAGAAAGTTTGAGTTTGGGATTTGTCTTTTGAATTCTAGTTATGTAGCTCTCTTAGCAATTCTACGACTCTGCCACTGGGGTCATCATGCTCCCTCACAGTCCCTCTCACCATGACCTCAACCCCCATCCTGGCCCCCTCTTGCCTCCTCTGCATTCTATATTTACTTAGAAGATCCTTGCTTGTTCATCTGTTGAGGTTGTCAGGGGGACATGCCCTCCCCAATGCAATGAGTGTTTAAACAACAATCAGGCCTTTGAACCCCAGGCTCCAGTTAAAAAGTAACAGGCTAGATACTGAATCAATAGGAGGCAAATATTAGCTACGGAGGCTGAGAGAGACCGAGTTGGGAAACACTGCTGGTGACATGCAAACAGCAATGGCCATCCCCACCTGAGGTCCAGGAAGCCCTGGGAGCCCTGTGACCTTGGGCCTGTCATTGTCCTGCTCTACATGTTGAACATTGAAGCCACCAGCCCTTAATTAGCTTCTAGACCTCCCTCAGTCTGGACTTCTGCAATATCCCACTAAAGGGTGTCCATTGATTTTTCCCCTTCCCAGCCATCTTACACTCGTGTGAACCTGCTTCCAGCAAAGCTCTGATCTTGTCAATCTGCTGCTGGAAAATTTTCCATGACTCCCCATTGCACTGCTGACTGATGCTCAAGGGCATCTACCTGCTCATCAGGACATGTGGGCAGTAGGATGGCAGATCTCTGGGTGGTCACATCTAACCACCAATTCCCAGTCTTCTTTCTCCCCTGCAGTGTGCTGCCTTCAGTGTTATCGATGATTTCTTCTGTCTTGATGCTGCATCTTTGGTTTCCATGACATTTAAATCTTCTGGTTACTCTCTCATTCTTGAAATACTCCTACTTTTTTTTTCTCCTCCCCTAAAGGTAGGTGTTCCCCAAAAATTTGTTCTCAGCTCTCTCTTCCTCTCTCTCTCTGTGTCTGTCTCTTTCTCCTCTTCCTCTTCCTCCTCCTCTCATGGCTTAAGTTAGTACCTCCATGTGGACAATTCCCAAGTCTATCTCTAGCCCCAGCTTCTCTCCAGACCTTTGTCTCCAAAAGCCTAATGGACTCATCATAGGACATTCCTCAAGTCACCCTAACTGTAAATGTCCCAATCTGAACTCACACTCCTTTTAAACCTCTCCTCCTCTGTGTTTCCAAATCTCTGGGAGTTGTTCTCTTGTATCTTTCAGGCGTTCACATTGGAACTTCCTCAGTGACCTTTCACATGGTTTTGCTCCCCAAGTTGAAAGAGTGACAAAGTTCAGTTTTCTATTCATGCATTCACTCATTCGTTCAACAAATATGCATTGAGTGCCTGCCATGTACCAAGCACTCGTAGGGGTTAGTAATACAGCAATGAAAACAAAACAAAAGAAAGATCACTTCCATCATGAGATATATATTCTAGTGGAGGCAACTAAATGAGAAACATATAAATAAGTACAATATATGGTGTGTTAAATGTTGATGAAGCCAGGGGAAAAAAATAAAGCAGACAAAGGATCTAGGTAGTATGGGAGGGTGCAATTTTGGATGGAGTGAGTTAGGATGAAGAATGCTGGGAGGTGAGTGAGCGAGCCATGAGGCTTCGGGCAGAGAAACAGCAACTCCAGAGGTCTTAAGGAGGGACAGGAAACAAGATAGAGCCTCTTTGGGACTATACCAAGGTGAGCCATCTGTTAGCCAAGTGAAGGATCAAGTAGAAAGTAGGAGGAACATGGACGTCAAGGAGGTCCAGGCCGGAGCTAAAGCATCATCAGCGTGTACATGGTGTTTAAAGCTGTGACATTGAAAAGGAGGGGTCCGAGGATGAGAGCATGAGATGGATCCAGGAAAGGAGGAGTGGTCAGAGAGGTGAGAGGAAAACCAGGAGACAGTGGTGACCCGGGAGAGATTGGGCTGGGAGCAGAGAGTATATTTATGAAGAAGGGCAGATCAAGTGTGGTATGGCCTGCTGGTAGGTCAGCAAGATGAGGACTGAGAAGCCATCACTGGAATGATCAATGTGGATGTCATTGGTGGCCTTAATAGGAGAGATTTTGCTGGAATTTGGGGGCAAATGCCTCACTAGAGGAAGAAGGGGAGGAGGAACTGGAGACAGGGACACCCATGACAGCTCAGGCATCTGGATTCTCCCCTTCATTTCCACCCCCTCTCCACCTTGCTTGCCTCTGTAACTGCTGCCCAAGTTACGACAATAATGTCCTGACTGTACCTCCCACTTGCTCCCTTCCCAGTTCCCAGTCCAGTTTGCACTGGTGCAGCCCAACTCCAATATCTACATTCTCCTGCAGAAATCCTTCAAAAGCTTGCCTGTATTGACCAATGAAAATGAAACTAAAATCTACACTCCTTATGAGTAAGCTCATTCAAGGTCAGGCTCCTAACTCACCTTTTCTCTATGCTCCTAGAGTCGCATCAAGGGAACTGTTCCATCCCCATGCAGCCCTTGCATTGCTACCTTCTTGCCTTTGCTCCCACCACTGTCTCTACTCAGAGTGACCTTCCCATGCATCCAAATCTAGCCAACCTTCAGGGCCCATCTCAAATATCACCTCCTCCATGAAGCCCTGCCTGATTCACCCTACCAAATGAAGTTCCAACCCTACTCTGAGTTTACAGTACTTTTTTCCTTTCTGTCTCTTATTGTGGTTATTTGTATGACTATCTCCATCCTATACATCACCCGAAGCACCTGAAAGTGTGGGGCTAAATCAATGCTCTCTGTACCTTGAATGCTCAATAAAATTGGATTACAGTAAACTAGGTGGTGCTGGGGAATAGGTGGGGGTGTTGCTGGCTATAGGGAAGTTCGGGGTTGTCTGTGGATTTGTGTTTGAGGTTCTTTGCTGTTTCCTGCCTGTGTGTGTTCCTGAATAATCAGTCAGACACTGGCCAGGCTGCCGAGGATTGCCCACCTCACAACCCTGATGGAGCGGCCGGGTTGACTGTAAGGCAGTCATGTGGGGCTGGGCACAGAGGCTCACACCTGTAATCCCAGCACTTTAGGAGGCCAAGGTGGGAGTATTACCTGAGTCCAAGAGTTCAAGACCAGCCTGGGCAACATAGTGAGACCCCCCATCTCTACAAAAAGATGTTAAAAACTAAAAAATCAGCCAGGCATGGTGGTACTTGCTTGTAGTCCCAGCTATTCCAGAGACTGAGGCAGGAGGATTGCTCAAGCCCAGGAGTTGGAGGCTGCAGTGGGCCATGATCACACCACTGCACTTCAGCTGAGGGACAGAGCACAACCTTGTTTCTAAAAACAAAAACAAAAGTCATTTGGAGTCTCTGGCAAGAGAGCTAGAGAGGAGGCCATGCGATAGTCGCGAACACACTGAAACTGCAGAAAATGATCTGAGACAGTCACGCCGCCTTGGCCTGAGTGTTGCAGTGCCTGTTGGCTCCCCTTGTTTCCTGTGAAGTAGCAAATGAATGAGCTACCTTTTTGCTCTGCCTCTCATATTTGTCTTCCAATTTCCAAGCTTCCTGGTCTCCGCAACAATTTAGTTCTCCAGAGATGCCAGTTTCCCTAGAGGCCTCCAGGCATCCGAGCCACACTTGGCTGTCTATGCAGAGGTGCCTGGCAAACGACTCCTGGTGGCTGCTTAGCAATCTTCTTTAGGTTTTCACTGAAGACACGATTAAGCGACCTTGTGTTTGGGAAAGGAGGCAGCCCTGGAGGAGGTGAGCCTGCCCTGCTTCTTGGTGTGGGACTGAGAAACTGCAAATGAGAATAACAACCCCCACTTTGGGATCCTCACAGCTCAGAATGGCGGGAACATTTCAGACACTCAGAGGTGGATTTCCCAAAGATCATGACGGGAGAGCACCCGAAATGTATGGAGGGAACAGTTGCAAAATGGTCGATGGGTCCCAACTCATCTTTATTTGTCTTTCCTATGAATTTTTAAATGGGAAATGTTCACCTAAAAATCAAATTTTCTGGCTTCTGTTTAAACATCAGAAGACATCTCAAAGGGCAGAAGATGGATGTAAAAACAACAACAAAACTTAGAACACCTGGCATCCGTCAGCTGGAGCTGAATAGGTGAATAGGCACTTCCCTTTTTAGATGGGGCGTGGACCTCCCGGTTGGCCACACTCCCCTGCACTCCATGCTGTCACGTCCAGCCCGCATCACTCATTATCTGCCTGGCCCATGCAAGTGTTTGAGTTTGCAACCTCTCTACCTGGTCATAGGAAATTAGGATCAATGTGAGATTTGAATGTAAGTTATCCAAATAATCATTCCATTTCTCTTAGAATGTGGCTGTTCCCTCTCCTTGTCACAATACATCCCAAGGTCTTGGGGCCTATTAACTCATACATCAGGCACTCAACTTCTTATAACTTCCTGAGTCTCTCCATCCCCCTTCTTCTAATAGCTCAATTGGGTTGGGAGCTGCCAACGTGCCTTTCCCAGTTTCCCGTCCTGGAGTTCTTGCCTTCCTCCAGCCTAGGAGGGCTGGGCCTAGCGGAGCATTTCCCCCTTTTGATATTGGATGAGTCAAGCTTTATCATACATAACAAGAAGAAAAAGAGAATCTCAGAGATGAAGTCTTCAACTTATTCTCCCAATCTCAGAAAATTCTCTTACCAAAGACATTCTAATGCCCTAGAAATGCTTCCTCTTTTTCAAAACCCTGCCCAAAGAGCTGTTTAAAACATCATCTTCCCAGGAAGTCCTATTTACCCCAATTTGGGAACAGCCTACCCAAATTTCAGGCCTGGTTCTAAGGAGGTGAAACCAAACAACCATGTGAAATTAATTCCACAAATCCCACGTGAAGATTATGGGGTGGGGGTGGGGAATGTGACAGAGAATGGGGAAGACAGATGCAATTTCTTCTGCAAGAAAGAATTCATTCATTCAAGAAACAATCGCTGATCATTGTTTGCACCAAGGATTGTGCTAAATTCATAGTCTTTGCTATTAGGATTTCCATTTAATGTTGAGAAAGAAACTAATCAGAGTAAAATGTGCCAAAGATGTGGGATTCAAAAGTCTTTGGTCTAGATGTATTATGTAACGCAGGTTTGTTTATTTTTGTTTTAGGAAAGTGATACATTGTATATACCATCCATTATGTAACATCCTCAGCAGAGTCTGAGACAGCACCTTGTCAGCAAACCCATTAATTTTCTACAGCAAACATATGAATAGTCACACTAAGTGGAATAAATAAAGACTATCAATAGCATGTCAGTTCAGGTCAGGTTTTTGCCATACATGTGGTTCTTGCCACAAATCAGGTTGCTTCATATTTACAAAAAATGAGTCTTGGAATTGAAGACAAGGGCTTGTGTCCTTTCCCAGAGGTTCAGGGCCAGATAAAGAAGGGTTCATGGAGGAGACGTTGCTCAAGCTGAAACTTGAAAGATCAGCTGGACAAGGTGCAGAAGAACTTTCCAGGCTGATGAGCCACAACACACAAGACCACAATCTGCAAGGATTCTAACAACCCACCGGGCAACTAGGGCCAATCCTGAGGGACACAGGGTCCTGCTGCTCCCAGCGGGTCGGGGGTATCCAGGCACAACAGAGACCATGTGGTACTGACTACCTGTGTCAGCATCACACAAGTCTGGGCCCTCACCGTAAGCATCCAGGGAACCAAGTCCTGCAAATTGCATTTAAACAAGTTCTCCAGGAGATTTATCCCTGCTAAAGTTTGAGAACCACCAATTTTTTTTGACACATCCTAAGTGTCAGGCATTGTTCTACATTGTTTTAGAAATATGAGCACATTTAATCCTCCTAACAGCCTTACTAGGTAGATGCATCATTCCCATTTTTCAGATGGAGAAATTAAGATACCAAGAGGATTAAAAAACTCATCCAAGATCCCAAAGCTGTGAGAGATAGACCAGGTAGTCTGGTTGCAGTGTTTATGCTTTTAACCTGAATGCTGCCTTTATACTGCTTCGGGCACCCATCCCAAGTGACAACCTCCCTCCACCTACAGCAACAGTGAACCTGGGGCCTTGCTTCCTCTGCAGTCCTGGCTGTGTTCCCTGAAGGTGCAGATCCAGCCCCATGTGTCCCGACCCACAGGGACCAGAGCCCCTGTACAGGGCAGTCCTCAGGAGAAGGAGTGAAAGTTTGATCTTTCACCCCTGGGGTTGGAAGTGACAGAGAGAGGTTGACAAGAGTTTGTGATAAGCCTGTTAGCCTTGGGTTCAAAGCCCATGTTGCTCTCGTTTTTATCTATGTTGTTGATATCTGATTCAATAGCTTCTGTTTGAGGAGGAAAAGCCAGAAAGCAGGGGCAGGGGTTGGAGTCTGCTGACCGGATGGTCAGGCCTGGAGAGCAGTGTGCTCTCTTCTTGTGTCAATTCCAAAAGGCAGGGTTTGGAAACAAAGTCAACAGAGAGCTTTTCTTCATCTCCACATAAACAGCCGTTCAGCAGTGTTTGGGGAGTTGGGCAATGCTAGATGGAGCTGGGTCAGGGGAGAAGTCAACTTTGACTTGTAGGTCTTCTAAGCTGGCCTAGGTTTCCGTATTTCTATCAGCTTGCCTCCAGCTCACGTCAAAAGGGAAAAATGCTCCAGGCTTTTGTGTAGCCCCACCCACCTACCATGGAATTAGTACAGACATGGGAGAATGTTCTGAAACATCCTGTCTTCTCCACTCACACTGGGTACCTACCATTGATGTGCACAATCTCTCACCAAGCAACCTCTTTTTGATGGCCCCCGGAGTTCTTTCTTGCTCGAGGACAACTGCTTTCTAGCATAAGCCAATTCTGAAAGGATTGGAATTAGGCCCAGGGTGAGGGGTAGTCATAGCAACCATCTACTCTGAGAATCTTAAAAATAGAGAGGGAACATTAGAGATTATTTGCTCCAAATCCCTTGCTTCATAGATGAGGAAACTAAAACTCTGAAAGGAGAGATTTCTTGCCAAAATTACCCAGTTAGCAAATAGTGGGGATAAATTGAAGCCCATTCACTCAACCTCCAGTACCATGGTGGGTTGAGTTTTTCCCATCACACTATTTGACCTCTTATCATTTGTCTTCAGAACTTTGCAGTTCATATTCTTAATCATCCATTGAACCTCTTCTTCATTCGTTCTGGATTATCCTCTAGAGCCAAGTGATAGACTGGCACCTGGGAGGAACTGATAGCAGAATCCATTCCTTCCTTGGAGAGGCCCCGGAGGGGGTGCCTCACCCCTCCTTCCCCTCTCCCTTCAGAGCTCTCTCCTGGCTTTGGAGAGAAGGGAGCAGAGGTGTCTGAGCCCTGTCACAATCCTCATGTCCCCTCATCTGTCACCTGTGCAGGCAGCTCCCAGCAAAAGCCTTTGCCGACTGAAGCCACTGAAGTAAAAAGAATGACCTCTGCCGTGAGCACCTCTAAAGGAGAAGAAGCAAATGGGTTTAGGAAGTTACAGAATCTAAAGCAGGTGCATATGGGAGCCGGTTCAGTGGGAAGAGTTTTTCCCCTAAAAGGACCATAACCCACAATGTGTTCAGTCGCAGCTCTACTGACAGGAGTTTCATTGATCTGCTGAACGTGTGATGTGCTGTCAGAACGCCCCAGACAGCTTCCTGAATCACTGAGAGGGTTTCCGAGAGTCAATGGAACAAAAAATTAGAAAAGGAATGGTGTTCTGTTGCGATTCTTGCACCCCCTTGAAATGCAATCTGTCATTCAAAACGATTCACTCACCAACAAGAAAGACTAAAAATATTTAAGCATGACATTTGCCTTCATTAAATAGTCATTTTGTCACACATGGCTGGAAATTGAGTTTTCTGAAAGATTACTGGGAATTGTCTGCCTCTGCTGCTTGGTATTTGTGGCTTCAAAATGAACTCAAGCATGGGGGACATGGGGTACATGTTCAGAACGGATCTCAGAACTAAGTCCAAGCCATCAATTCGTGCATTAGGTTGGTGCAAAAGTAACTGAGGTTTTTGACATTACTTTTAAATTAAAAGTAATGCACCAACCTAACATTAGCAGTAGCAATTGGATTCAACTACTTTGACAAAAATGCAAAGGGCCTGGTGGTGGTGCCTGCCCTCAGCCTGCTCCATGGAGGGCACCCTCCTGCCCAGCCATGAGTGAAGCTGCTCTGTTCCAAGCTCTGGAAAGTAACTGAGTCATTGAGTTTGCCTCTAGGTGATTCGGGTGCATCAGGCTTCACAGTGGTTTCACAGATGGTATCACCCAGGACCCATCTGTGAATTTAGAGACCCTCATTCTGTGAGTCAAACCCACGGTGTTTCCGACCCAGGTCCATTTCACAGGCAAGAGCTGACCCTCCCACTCTGTGATACAAGCCCTCAACTGCCTTGTGTCTAATCTCTCTTGACTGTCCTTTAATGACAACTTGGGCAGATCCTGCAACTTTCTGTAGTTGGAGTATGTCCAGTTTTCTGTAAATTCCAACCTTGTTAATGTCCAAGGAGCCAGAACTTGACCTGAAAGGGAACAGGAAGGAGGATTCTGCCCCCAAAGGATGGGGAAGGAGGAGGAAGCCACCGAAAGGACAAGAGTGAGGCGCTGGAAGAGACCCTATCTGGAGAACAGAGTACAGAGAACACATTTCCCTTAGGGTGAGGTAGGCCTGACCCTCATGAGCCATGCTGAGACAGCTGAGCCCAGACTCCCAACAAGGTAGGGCAGCCTGGCTGTTGGGCACACAACTTCAAAAGAGTTTGAGTTTGAGGGCAGGACAAGTCTTCAAGAGGCAGAGGATGTGTTCAAACTATGAAAATATGAGGCTCAACTCTGAATAATGTATCCCCAAATTGATTCAAACAAGAGACACCACTCAAGGTCAACGTGGGAAGCTGCCTGACAGCACTGTTTTTGAACTAGCAAAAGACTGAACCAATCCGAGGAACAGTTTAAACCAATGATGGCCGCTTTTTACAGCCGGTTGTCATGGCACCTGGAAGGAGTTGATTGAGAAGTCTCAATCCATGGATTGTAAACATAAAGTTTCTTTTCTGCCCCCTAAATTGCCTTTGTGCCCCCTAATTTGCCTTTCAACTGCCTTGTGTCTCATCTCTCTTGATTGTCCTTTAATGACAACTTGGGCAGATCCTGCAACTTTCTGTAGTTGGAGTATGTCCAGTTCTCTGTAAATTCCAACCTTGTTAATGTTCAAAAGCTTCCCCTCCCCAGCAGCTGCCGAGAGGTCGCCTGGGCTGAGCTCTGGGGTCTCTCCTGATGTTGGAGGCAAAGAGGGAAGCCAGATGGCTGAGTTCTTCCACTTGCTGGTGGCCTGTTGGAGGCAGGAGCTCCCTGGTATCTACTTTAGTGAGGAAGGTTCTGTGGAATCCTGGTGGTCTCTGAGGTGATGGGTGTGGCTCTCATGGGAGCAGTGTTTGGCTCCACCCCAGGCCCTCTGTCACTGGAGACCTGCCACAGGAAGGGGCCTGGTCTCCTTTTGGTCCAGCCTGGGGAATGCCAGCTCCCGAGGCCCACTTTAGGCACTCCTGCAGCGCTCTGGAAAAGCTCCCGTAGATCCTCTTGGTACTGCTGAGGCCCCAGAACTGGGATGGCAGGGCCATCTCTGGCTTCCCAGCTGTAGCGTCCTACACCCCACAGATCCCTTCTGCCCTCTAGTGCAGGCAGCCAGTGGGTACCCAGCCTCTATGGCCACACAAGTTTCCTCTTGGCTGTCTCACCGCCCTTCTCCCATAGTGTGCGCTCACGTGGACCCTCGATTCCGCAGCTCAGCGAGCATCCGGCTGGAAGGCCCACTGTCTCCCCTTCTAGCAAGACTCCATGAGTGACTCTCCAGGATCCCTTTCCCAGCCACCTACATGATGGGAAGCTTTTTGGGAGGAAAGCAAGTCACTTCTCCCCAGGCACAGAGCAGTCCCCACAGCTGACTTTCCACCTCCTCCCAGGCCTAGTGTGCTCCCCACAGAAACCTGCCTGGGTGATTGATGCATAAGGGAGGTTTCCAAGGCCTCGTAAGTTATTTGCGGAGGCGATGGCGGCCTCAGGTCAGGGCTCTCTGTAGAATGCAGGAACACCTAGCATTTTTTGTTTACATCATCGACCCTTGGCTGTAATTCCAGAACAAGGGGAAAAGTCCCACATCACGTCCTATTACTCATCCAAAAATAAAGAATAAAAGAACTCTATGTGTACTGACACAAAATGACCTCAACAATAGATTGTGAAATGTTAAAAGCCAGGTTTGGAACACCATATGTAATGGCCCCAATTTGTAGGAAAAGGTAGGCTACAATCTACACATATGTGTCCACGGTCGTAGTTTGTCTCTGAAAAGGCACAGGAAATGGGTAACAGTGGCTGCTTTGGGGGATGGGGCCTGGGGTCCCACTTTTCACTTTAGGCTTCCTTCGATGGAGGGTTCAGAGCAGGCACCAGCTGCGATAACAAGCTGGGAAGACAGAGAGAAGGACAAATTAGAGCTGCCTTTACATCCATGAAGCAAAGGCAAAGAATGGATGATAGAGGGAAAAGGTGGCATATGTGAAGCAAAGGAAGAGGGGCCTTGGTGCCCACGAAAGGAGATGCTATGATCAACCCCACTTTGCAGATGAGGAAACTTCAGTCAAAGCTGATTTGGTCGGTGTAGGTGGCACAGGGGACCAGGCTCCATTTTTTTTTTAAATTCCAAGTGTGATTCTTTTTTCTGCATATGCTCCCAGAAGTCTAGTGCCCTAGATAATAATAATAATAATGGTACTTTTGCACATGCATATGAGAAGCCCCTGACATGTGTGTCATCTCAATCCATCCTCTCACCAACTGTTGCTCTTAGTCCTGTTTGCACCTTCACTCTACAGAAGGGGAAACAGGTTCAGAGATGTTGGGTGACTTTGGTAGGGTCACAGAATTTGAGATCGGTTGAGCAAGAATTGAGTCCTGGGTTCATCAGCTCCACCTCCCTGCCCTGAAGGGGCCAGCACACCCTCTGGCCCACCAGAGAATTCTGCCCGGTGACAAGTACCATGACCATTGGCTCAGCATCCTCTCTGAAGTTTCTGACTTCAAATGCTGCAAGCTGAAATGCAAAAGGGAGAATTTAAGTTTAAAACAAACTAGTTTTGACACAGTAAACTCTTCAGATATGGAATTTACTTCTAAGATAAATAGTAAAACCCTACATTGCAGCATAGTAAAGAAGGAGCTTCCCTGAAAGTTTCATCAGATAATAAAGTATCTCACTTCAAGTGCTCAGTATATTACATAAAACACTCTTCTAGTTTTTCTTCCCAATTGCATGGACTTGTCCCACCTACTAGACAAGTATGGGAATAAACCATGAGCATCTTGAGACCTGGCTTTACATTCTTCACCTACATTTTTCAACAACCCAGGACAAGGCCTGGCAAACAAGGGCCTCAAAAGTGTTGGATAGATGAATGTATGGAGGAATGGATGCATGGTTGAATGGATGGATGGATGGATGGATGGATGGATGGATGCATGGATGCATGGATGGACGGATGCATGGATGGATGAATGAATAGATGCAAGGATGGATGGATGGATGCATGGATGGATGGATGCATGGATGAATGGGTGCATGGATGAATGGATGCATGGATGGATGGATGCATGGGTGAATAGATGTGTGGATGAATGGGTGCACGGATAAATGGATGCATAGATGTGTGTATGCATGGATGTGTGGGTGCATGGATGTGTGGATGCATGGATGTATGGATGAATGGGTGCATGGATGAATGGGTGCATGGATGAATGGATGCATAGATGGATGCATGCATGGGTGGATGCATGGATAGATGGATGCATGGATGAATGGATGGATGGACAGATAGACGGATACGTAAATGGGTGTATGGATGAGTAAATGAATAAATTTTTCCTGGATGCCCACTTCTATATAAGCCCCATTGGGAATATAACATTTAACCCCTTGAGTGTTCTGGGTACCCTCACCCAACATAAAAGCTTTGAGATTTTCCTCCCCATTATGCCCTTAGGGAGCTGTCAAGTTTAAAAGAAACACAGTTGCCAAAAACTAAGGATAAATCATCTGCTTTCTTTATTCTTAAAAGTGTTAACCTCTTCCTGGTTAATGATCCCTCTGGTCCATGACATTGCAGGGATCCTATCTTTTGGCTTACTCTTGTATCTCCAGCACCTAACAGAATGACTGGAACACAAGAGACACCCAATCAATAGTTACTCAATGAATGAATGCACTCACGTCTCTCTCCCATTGAGGACCTCCTTCACCTGCTTATCCACTCTGGCTCACCAGTTACAGAGAACATCAGAGGTCATCAGCAAGGTGGAATCTATTCACTGTGGTTCAACCTTGTCTCCCAAACTGTATGGTAGGCATCTTTACTTCTGATGTACCCCTTACAGCACAGTACAGCACTGGCAGCATAACTGATAATCAATACATGCTTGTAAGTAGCATGAATGGCCTCCCTACTGTCCTTAGAGGCACTGAATCAAGTGGTTATAAACCCACCAGTACATGTAAAGCAGCCCCTGCTCTGTTCATGAGTCCCGGCTCCTCACCCCACCTCTGTTTAAGAGCTCTGGATGTCTCTGTTCTCGTGTGTTTAAGTGTATTGGCATCTGTTCTCTATCTGGCTGTTGCTCATATGAAATCTATTTATTTCCTTTACTAGTGACCACTAAACATTATTGAGTGTGTATGCCTATCCAAAAAAAATGGACTGTCACTCCCAATATATGTATATGTTTACTTATAAGTTTTACAGATGCTTGAATATATTGTATACATTAACATCATACATAAGATACAGACACTAAAAAGGATGAAATAAATACTGAGGTTCTAACACTTTCTTGCGGCTCCCCAGAAGACCCCCTGCATCCCTCCAGGAGGGCTTGGAACCCATCTGGAGACTCCTGGCCAAGAGTGCAGGAGCACCACTCACTCAGCTCCTCTGTCTGTGGGCTACTTGTGCCTGCGTAAGGTCAGGAAGATAATAGCAATAAAAACAACGTTAAAAGCAGCTGCCGTTTCTTAAGTATTTATTATGAGCCAGGCACTGGGCTAAGACTTTTAAGCCAATTATTCTCATTTAAGTGGGTACCATAATATTTCATAATATATTCATATATTCATAGATTGTAGCTTATTTACCTATATGGTGAGGAAAAATGGCAGTGTTTGAGAATCCTCATTTTTTTTTTTTTTTTTTTTTTTTTTGCCACTGAGATGGTATTTTAACTTCTGTCTCTCTCCATCTACAAGTTTCATCTATGTTGTTCTCTGGGGCCTCAAAGATCAGCCATTGGCCAGGCGTGGTGGCTCACACCTGTAATCCTAGCACTTTAGGAGGCCGAGGCAGGTGGATCACTTAAGCCCAGGAGTTCCAGATCAGCCTGGGCACCATGGCAAGACCACATCTCTACAAAAAACACAAAAAATTAGCCGAGCACCTGTAGTCCCAGCTACTCGGGAGGCTGAGGTGGGAGGGTCACCTGAGACTTGGGAAGTTGAGGCTGCTGTGAGCCATGATCATGCTGCTGCACTCCAGCCTGGGTGACAGAGTGAGATCCTGTCTCAAAAGAAAAAAAGATATCAGCCATCATTGCTAATATTGCCTACATGGAACTGCTTCTCCATTAGGCTTGAGTAATAGCAAAGACAAGGCTTAGTGTTTTGTACAAGGAACATTATGTCTCCTCTTTGATTCTGGAAGAAGAATGAGGAAGGAAAAATGAAGGAAGAGCTGACATTTCAGGCCGAAAGAAGGACATTCCCTGTAAAGAACAACTGGTAGCCATAGCTGGTAGATACTAGAGAAGGCAATCCCGGAACCTGATAGTACTTTGCCCTTGGGCATGATGGGTGAAAGGGATACTGGTTGAAGCCAGGAAGACCCCAGATTAGCCATGGAAAAGTAAGATTTCTCCAAGAGGCTTCTCCCGTCTCGCTTTGCACACCCTCACATGGGTACTCTTGCATGCCATGGCTCAAGTGATTGTGGGCTGGATGGAACGCTCTGCCACACACAGGTTTAATGCTTTGCAGCATTTCCTTTCACTAAATCCTCATGATAGCACTGAAAAATGCCTAAAAATATTCCCATTTTACAGATGAGAAGAGTGACATTAGTAACATGAAATGCTTTCAGGAGGCTTGCTTAGCTCCTGAGGAGCCAGACTGGGATTCAAGTCCACATCTGTTGATTTCAACGGTTCTCACTATGTAATGGATGTGAGCATGAAGCAGGCTGAGTCGGTTGTGTCAACGGAACCTATCAGCAGATAGGGATGCAAGTTTTATTCACTGTCTCCTAAAACGTGTTCATTTTCTAGTTCTTTTCAAGTTCTATGCCAGTTCTATCCCGCACCCCAACCCCCACATCAGCAGGCGCTGAACTATAGATGAAATTTGTAGATGGAGAAAGACAGAAGAAGTGGGCACTTTTTTAGAACAGGTATTCCAGGAATGGGTACAGGAAAGACAATAATACATTCCCATCAACTTGCTTTCCAAACAATGAATTTCTAATGGTGAAATTTCAGGCACCAAGTTAGAATATATGTTGAGGGCAAGGGAGGGAGAGAGAAGGAAGGGGAAAATGTTTCTTGGGTTTTTCAAGTTGCTCTAGAAAGACGGCACAATTGTTTGTAAGATCAACCTGTAACAAACACATGTTCTCCCTCCCTCCCTCCCTCCCTCCTTTAAGCCTTCCTCCTTTCCTTCCCAGACTATGAGCTTTCATGTATACAGTAGCCATTATTTTGCACTGGCTGCTATTTTCACTAGGAAACATGTGGGAACTACATTCTTTTTTTTTTCCCTTTGAGATGGAGTCTCGCTCTGTCTCCTAGACTGAAGTGCAATGGTGTAATCTTGGCTCACCGCAACCTCTGCCTCCTGGGTTCAAGTGATTCTTGTGCCTCAGCCTCCTGAGTAGCTGGGATTACAAGTGGCTGTCCCACCATCCCCAGCTAATTTTTATATTTTTAGTAGAGACATGGTTTTGCTATGTTGGCCAGGCTGGTCTTGAACTCCTGACCTCAAGCGATCCGCCCAACTTGGCCTCCCAAAGTGCTGGGATTACAGGCATGAGCCAATGCGTTCGGCTGCCAATAAACATTTTTAAAGGTACAGTTTTAGTGGTAATAAAAGAAATGAATGATAAAGTGAGATGCCACTTTTATTTATCAGATAGAAAGATATTAAAAAGGTAAAATAGTTTGGGCACAGTGGTTCATGTCTATATAGTCCCAGCACTTTGGGAGGCTGAGGTGGGAGAATCACTTCAGCCCAGGAATTCAAGACCAACCTAGAAAGACACTGCCTCTACCAAATTAAAAAATAAAAGCAACTCAGCATGGTGGTGTGCACCTGTAGTACCAGCTACTTGGGAGGCTGAGGCGGGAGGATCATTTAGCCCACCAAGTTGAGGCTGCAGTGAGCTATGACTGCACCACTGCATTCCAGCCTGGGTGACAGAACAAGACTCTATCTCAAAATAATAATAATCATAATGACCAGCAAGGGTGCAATGTGGAGCACATCATTGATTAAAGTACAAATCAGTATTGATTTTTTTCCATAGCAACTTATATATACACATGTACACATCAATATATGTTTGTAAATATATATATTCTTTTCACATAAAATTAAGAAGCGACTAGAAGGAGAAACACCACCATAGTGATGTGATGGAACAGTGTAAGCGCTTGTGCTTGCTTCTACTTTATTCTAAGCTTCCAGAAATCAGAAAAAAAAAAATACTTTCAAAATAGGAAATGTTATAAAGCATTTCAAAGCAAAACAGAAAGTCCTATATGCCAGCAGCCCCACAAAGAGAGGTTGTGAGTGCCATGCTATATTTTGAGTACAGCTGCTCAAAGCACATCGAAGGAATTTCTCACATTAGTTAGACATTAGATAGATATGAAATTAGCTAATACATTAGCTAAGACAACAATTAGCTGGGTGTAGTTGTACATGCCTGTAATCCCAGCTGCTCGGGAGGCTGAGGCATGAGAATCGCTTGAATCTGGAAGGCGGAGGTTGCAGTGAGCTGAGATCATGCCACTGCACTCCAGCTTTCTTTTTTGAATGATCTTTTCATATTTTTGCCCATTTTTCTACTGAGAGTTTAGTATTTTTTTTCTAACTAATGTCTAAAAAAAATGATTATGGGGGATTCTATTTCTTTTCCTAGAAATGTGTAGAGAATTCCCCCGTAACAGTGAAAACTTTGCTGTGAATTACTCTCTTTTGGATTAGGAGGACCTAGGGGCCAGAACTTGAAGGAAGTGGGTTTAGTCTTGGAAATCCCAATGTGGAGTTTCTCTATCTTGGAGTCAAGAAAACCCAGCTGTGACCTCCAGGCCTGGAATATACGAGACACCCAATGCCACTGACTGTCCCATGGATGTCCCAGCCACAGAGTTCACTCACTGAGGCGTTGTCTCCTCCTCCACCATAATGATGGCTCAGTCACTCTCTCTGTCCGTTCTGCCCCCACTGCCAACTGCCCAAGCCCTGGCAGGTCTCAACATTCAAACCGCCGGAGAGAGAAAGGACCTGATCGGTTCAGCTAGGCATCATTGTCCAAACTAAGTGTTCTCACAAACCACTCTTCAATACAAACATTAGCCAATCATCTGGGGCTAGAGGAACTGAATGAGGCCACTGGGGAGGGCTCCTTTCTTTCTGGAAGCCTGAGACTAAGATGGTTTCCTTCAAAAGAGATTGGGAAGATGAGAGGTACACCTGCCCATTTACAAAGAGTGGCTGGGTCCCAGATGGAGACCATGGCTTAAGGACCTTTCCCCTAGGGTGTGGGAGTCCTTGAGCAAATGACTTAGCTTCTCTTCTGGAAGAGTCTACTTTCTCATTGATAAAGTGAGAATCTTAATTAAGCCTTTTTCATAGCATTACGAGGATTTCATGGGTAATGTACATTCAGCACTTATCACAATGCCTGGCACATATGAGACACACACTAAACCCTAACGGTTCTCACTATGTAATGGATGTGAGCATGAAGCAGGCTGAGTCGGTTGTGTCAACGGAACCTATCAGCAGATAGGGATGCAAGTTTTATTCACTGCCTCCTAAAACGTGTTCATTTTCTCCTCCAGATCTTTGCTAACACCTAGACAGGGCGAAATATAACTGATACTCTGAAAAATGTTTTTTAAAGTGAGAATCTGCATTCCCTCAGAGTGAGTGATAGCTCACTCAGAAGCAGCATATTCTCTGAATTTAACAAGTCTCAAGTCCATCTCATCCCTGCTATTATAACCAACTATTGTATATTGTTGATAATATTATTGTTGGGCTTTCTCAATGGTTCAGTCAGGCCTGAATTCCAAAAATTAGCTAATAGCAAACACTAGCATCTTTCCCAACCCAATAAACATTATTTTGACATTCTAATAATAAAAAGGATGCACTTATCACACACACATTTTTAAATATGTGAAAACAAATTGCAGACCAGGTGTAGTGGCTCACGCCTGTAATCTCAACACTTTGGAAGGCCGAGGTGGGAGGATTGCCTGAGCCTAGGAGTTCAAGACCAGCCTGGGCAACATAGCAAGATCCCATTTCTATAACAAATTTAAAACTTAATGGATCATCATGGGACACATCTGCAGTCTCAGCTACTCAGGAGGCAGAGAATGGAGGATCACTTGAACCCAGGAGTTAGAGATTACAGTGAGCTGTGATTACACTACTGCATTCCAGCCTAGGGGACAGAGTGAGACTCTGTCTCTAACAAACAAACAAAAACAACAACAACAACAAACAATGGGCTGGGCGCAGTGGCTCACACCTGTAACCCTACCGCTTTGGGAAACTGAGGCGGGTGGATTGCTTGAGGCCAAGAGTTCAAGAACAACCTAGGCAACAGTGAAATCCCCTATCTACTAAAATATATATATATACACAAAAAAAAATTAGCCAGGCATGGTGGTGTGTACCTGTAAACCCAACTACTCTGGAGGCTGAGGCAGGAGAATCACTTGAGCCTGGGAGGCAGAGGTTGCCGTGAGCCTAGATCGCAGCACTGCCCTCCAGCCTGGGAGAATGCGTGAGACTCTGTCTCAAAAAAATAAATAAATAAATAAAGGCCGGGCTTGGTGGCTCACGCCTGTAATCCCAGCACTTTGGGGGGCCAAGATGGGTGGATCACTTGAGGTCAGGAGTTCAAGACCAGCCTGGCCAACATGGAGAAACTCTGTCTCTACTAAAAATACAAAAATTAGCCGGACATAATGCTGCACACCTGTAATCCCAGGAGGCTACTCAGGAGGCTGAGGCAGGAGAATTGCTGGAACCTGAGAGGTGGAGATTGCAGTGAGCCGAAATCACGCCACTGCACTCCAGTCTGGGTGACAGAACGAGACTCTGTCTCAAAAATACATAAAATAAAATAAAATAAAACAAAAAGAGAAGAAAGTCCTGCACACAAATGCAGCTTATAGATCGGTATCAGGCGCTAACGGTTAACACACTGATGATATCCAGTATTGACATGTTTACTTGGAATCATATTTTATTATTTTAGCAAGAGTTATAATTTGTCTTCTAATCAAGCTATTTAAATGGCTTCCTGCATTCTGCCAAAATATTTCCTAAAATTCCACCAGTACAAATTAGGTCCTTTGTGTTCATATTTTCCCATCCAGGGGCTCCTCTTTCAAAATGCCTGAAGAAGGGAGAGCGTGATGTTTCTAGGTCTTAAAACTCAAACCCTCTGCAGCCAAACTTATCTTCTACTTTAAACCAGCTTTTCTCCAGCATCTACCAAGTAGAAGCAATGAAATCCAGAAACCATAGCATGCCCCCTCTGTCACTCCCTCTTCATCCTCTACAACCAAGTCCTGAAATGCACCCACTGCCCTTCCTTCCTTCCTTCCCATGGCCCTCCTCAACCCCACATCTGCTAATTACTGCCCCGTGGCAGTCAGGGAGAGCCTCCTAAAACACAAATGTAGTCATGCTGCTCCCCTGCTTCGACATCTTTCATGCTTCTCACTGCTCCCAGGACAGAGTCCAACCTGCAGCGTGGCCCGCCGGGACTCACAGGAGCTCTCCCAGCATCCCAGCCCAGCTGCACGCTGTACGCTTCCATTCCAGCCCCCACTCCAGTGTCATCAGTCACTCTCTCTCCCATGCCACACTCTCTCATCACAGGCCTCTGGCATCTTGTTTCCTCCTCCTAGGACACAGCCTCCTCTTTTCACAGCTAGCTGCAACGACTACTTCCTCGTCTTGGCTCAGGCATCACTTCCTACAGGAAGCCTTCTTAGACCTTTAAGTGCCTTGCTATGTGCTCCCATAGTATTTATCACATGGTTACTCATGCCTCTTTATACTTCACTTGTATTTCTCTCTCTCAGCAGGTTAGGGATTGCATCAGTTTCATTCATGAGTATCTCCAGAACTTAGAATGGTACCTTGATCATAGTAGGCATGCAATTACTATTGAATGATTAACACATTAACAACTTACTAGGTCAGATCCTTTGTCCTAGACTAGCAGTTCTTAACTATAATGAACCATTGTCAAAAAAAAAAAAAAAAAAAATCTGCAGACTTCCCCACATAATAGCAGGTTATACTTTTAAAATCAATTGATTAAGAAAATGCCTAATGACCAAAAGTTATACTGAATTCAGTATAACATTGAAAGAAATTTATATTTTATCAGAGGTAACAGTACCCACATATATTCAAACGCTTGGCACACAAGTGGAATTTTCAGGCCTCTGCAGTCTCTCTGAGGCGTCCCTCCCCCATGGTGCAGCCTGCGGGGAATGAGGTTCTAAGGTGGGAGAGAGCCTTAAAAGGGCCAGGGCCTCAGCTTTTCCTAATTCACAATTTTACCTAGTGATGGACCTGTATTTGAGGAAGAATGAAAACCAAGAATGACACTGAAAAGGGGAATAAGAACGTCATGAGTATCTGGAAAGTAAATTGGTTTTCCCAGAACACATAGGTTTTATTCTAGTGGCTAACCAGTGTTAAAAACTAAAGCTGATGCAGGAAATTAGTCATCTTCATATGCCCCAATTCCTGGGCGTGGAGGGATGCCCAGGAGCCTGGTGGGAATAGGGGCTGTAGGCTGTATTCTTACAGAGTATGGGGTTCTCATGACTGCTGCTCAGACCTGTGGATCTTTTTCATTTCTTTTCACTTTGGGCCCTTACCCCCCACCAACAACCCCCCACAGGCTGTCTTGAAGATTACGCTGCATTTCTACAGCCCCTAACCCCCATTGAGACATCATAGCTTCAACAAAATGCTGACAGTTGATCTGCCTTTTGCTGGTCCTAGCTGAAATTTCCCCCTACTCACAAATTCAGCCAAAAAAAGAAAAGCCAATATACTTGAGGTTAATTCAATTGATTTTTCCCCCTGGTTCCAAATTATTGCCTGGGTTATTGATTTTTTTTTTAAACATCTTTATACAATCTGGATTGAAGAAGACATCCCATCAATTCAGACATCCAGTTCTAATTAAAATCTTGCTCTTAAAACATGAGAATCTATTTGAATGCTTTTTCTAAAGCTTTCAGAGAAACCGATTTCCTTGATTGTCTTTGGCCTTCTCTGTGCAGCACCATCAGCTGACTGATTCCTAAGAGTAGCTGGGATTTTTCTGATGGCTTATGAACTAGCTTATACTTTATGTGTGTGTGATGCAGGGGAGAGATGGGCAGAATGGGGGTGAGCTGCACAGGTGACTATTAAAGGGAACTGCAGCAGTGTAAGCCTGAAGAAATTCAGTATTTCTAAAACTCCCAACATCATGGGACTTCTCTCCCTGATTTTTAAGTAGGAGTACTTGGAGTTTTGCTGTTTATAACCCTTTCACATAAATTAGCCCATTGCTGTTTTACATAGCAATATTTAGGGATATCAGGTAATTTTGTTGGCAACTTTTTATGCAGACAAATGGAGGCTCAAGAGATGAAGAGCTCAGTCCAAGGTTGTATAGTTAGGTAGAGCTGAGCTGGGGTGCAAATCTCTGTCTTTTAACTCAGTCTACTCTTCCTTCCCCAGGTCTCACTGTCCTACCTGGTTGACATTGCTTTTCATGTAATAAAAGAGCTAAGATCGAATGCAATACTTTTTTTTTTTTTTTGAGACAGCGTCTGGTTCTGTTGCCCAGGCTGGAGTGCAGTGGTGCAATCTCGGCTCACTGCAACCTCTGCCTCCCAGGCTCAAGCAATTCTCCTGCCTCAGCTTCCAAGTAGCTGGGACAACAGGTGCATGGCACCATGACTGGCTAATTTTTGTATTTTTTGTAGAGACAGAATCTCATTATGTCACCCATGCTGTTCTAGAACTCCTGAGCTCAAGTGATCCATTTGCCTCAGCCTCCCAAAGTGCTAGGATTATAGGCATGAACCACTGCGCCCAGCCAAATGCAGTACTTTTATCAAAATAATCAACTGTTCAAAGAATGTTGTAATTATAAGGAAGCTGACCTTTAAACTAAAAAATGAGCTGAGCTAGGTCAGTGTATTATCACAGCGTCTTGCACACCCCTGGGATACACTGGGGATAAGGTTCCAAATAAAATGCAGGATATCTAGTCAAATTTGCATTTCAAATAAACAATGAATAATTTTTAGCATAAGTTTGCCTCAAGTATTGCAAATATTGCATGGGACATACTTATACTAAAAAATGTATTTTATTTTATATATTTTTTGAGCCAGGGTCTCACTCTGTCACCCTGGAGTGACAGAGGCTGGAGTGTAGTTACGTGATCACAGCTCATTGCAGGGACCTTCCAGGCTCAAGTGATCCTCCCACCATAGCCACCTGAATAGCTGGGACCACAGGTGTGTGCCATTTCACCGGGCTATTTTTTTTTTTTTAATTTTTTGTAGCGACAAGGCTGTGCTATGTTGCCCAGACTGGTCTCAATCTCCTGGACTGAAGAGAATCTGCTGCCTCAGACTCCTAATGTGCTAGGATTACAGGTGTGAGCCACCACACCCAGCCAAAAAGTTCTTTGTCATTTATTTGAAATTAATATTTAACTGGTATCCAGTATTTTCATTTGCTGTTAGGGTGTTGCAAAAGTAATTGTGGTTTTTGCCATTACTTTCAAAGACAATTTGGAAATCCTCACTGTAGGATATAATAAATTCCTCTTCAAAGGTTTTAGCCTGTAAATTATTAAATACAATGAGTTCTGAGATCCACTCCAAAGAATCAATGTATCAGTATGTTCAGCTCCCTTGTTCTTTGTTCTTCATCTTAAAGTTTAACTTCCTTGTTCTCTTCGTCTCCTTGCCCCTACTTTCAGTAAACAACCCCCTCCTAGCCCCTATCACCCGCTCTGTCCTGAGTCACCCCTGGTCACTTGCTCTGACCTGAGTCATCCTGAGTCACCTGTTCTATAACCGTCCTTCCTGCCAAACTACTCACCCCGCCACTCTGGCTCATACCCCTGCTCTCTTTAAAATAGCCAACTGGAATTAGCCTAGACTGTGCAGTCCAACCCTAGTCAATAGGGGAATGATACAGCCATAGGGGCCACTTGAGTCAGGGATAAGAACCCCTTCCCCTCCCTTGTTCAGGTGTGTTCTCACCATTGCTCCATCTGCGAGGCATGCCCTTCTATAGAAGTAAAATTGCCTTGCTGAGAAAATTGAGTTTTATGCTCGAGTGTTATTTTTTTTTTGCAGCATCGAAAATTTATTTCTAACATAACTGAGGAGAGACAGTTTGTCAGTGAATATAACAAAATTTGTGACACTGTTGGTCTGAGAAGGTATTAGCTGAGTTGTGGCAGTAACTTCCCAATACAGAAATGAGAAAGATCACTTAAGATCTCACAGGCAATGAGTACTTTTGCCTGTTTTTCTTGGTACCAAGTAAAAAAAGTTAATAATGCAATATGTATCAAAGTCTGTTTAAAGTAACCAAAGATGTGCACAATTATTTACCTATAAAGATGGTCTTTGCATCATTGTTTATATTCTGAAAAAATAGGAAGTACTCAGTTTACTTCAAAAGAGTGTTTGGTGAATAATAAATTCAGTCATTGGAACACAGTGAAATAAAGTGGCATCCAAAGTTCTTTTTAAGAGTGTTGATAGATATAGATATTCCTTGACATAACAGTATGTTGAAGATAAAATACTGAATGGAAAATGCAGGTTGCTAAAAATTACCATGTTTTTACAAAACAATTACATTTTGTTTAGTAAAGCACACTCCCTGCCCTCCACCCACGCTTTAACATCTCTGAAATTAGGATGCCTTTAGGATTTAATGGCATCTTCAATTGCTGTGTACAGGCGGCAGACATGATGTAACTGTCATCTGTGTGCATGTGAACACTTGGTAATTGCTGGTCATGGTATTACCTAAATTGAACTATCTGCATTTTGGTACAACACATTTGACTTTACCATTTAAAAGATCTTCAAAACCAAGAGAAAGAGACAAAGGGTGCCCAAATAGAAAGAGAGGAAGTCAAACTGTCTTGCTTGCAGATGACCTGATCCTACATCTAGAAAACCCCATCATCTCAGCCCAAAAGCTTCTTAAGCTGATAAGCAACTTCAGCAAAGTCTCAGGATACAAAATCAATGGCAAAAGTCACAAGCATCCCTATACACCAACAACAGACAAGCAGAGAACCAAATCATGAATGAACTCCCATTCACAATTACTACAAAGAGAATAAAATACCTAGGAATACAGTTCACAAGGGATGTGAAGGCACTCTTCAAGGAGGACTACAAACCACTGCTCAACATCACTGATAATCAGAGAAATGCAAATCAAAACCACAATAAGATACCATCTCAAGCCAATCAGAATGGCCATTATTAAATAGTCAAGAAGCAGCAGATACTGGCGAGACTATGGAGAGATAGGAATGCTTTTACACTGTTGGGTGGGAATGTAAACTAGTTCAACCACTGTGGAAGACAGTGTGGCGATTCCTCAAAGACCTAGAACCAGAAATACCATTTGACCCAGTAATCCCAATACTGAGTATATATCCAAAGGACTATAAATCATTCAATCATAAAGATACGTGTGCATGTATGTTTATTGCAGTACTATTCACAACAGCGAAGACATGGAATCAACCCAAATGCCCATCAATAACAGACTGGATAAAGAAAATGTGGTACATATACACCATGAAATACTATGCAGCTATAAAAAGAAATGAGTTCATGTCCTTTGCAGGGACATGGATGGAGTTGGAAGCCATCATCCTCAGCAAACTAATGCAGGAACAGAAAACCAAACACTGCACATTCTCACTTGTAAGTGGGAGCTGAAAAATGAGAACACATGGACATATAGAGGGAAACAACATACACTGGGACCTGTCAGTGGTGGGGAGGGGGTGGGGGTGCGGGAGGGTGATCATCAGGAAAAATAGCTAACACATGCTGGACTTAATACTTAGGTGATGGCTTGATGGGTGCAGCAAACCTCCATGCCACACATTTTCCTATGTAATAAACCTGAACATCCTGCGCATGTACCCCGGAACTTAAAATCAAATTTAAAAATTAAAAAAATAAAAGGTCTTCAAAAAATCACACTATGATTCAGTATCAAAATGAAAGTTATTTCATATGCAGAAAGGCATGAAAGCAAAGTGGAAGGAACTAAATTTGATTTTGGTGATACAAATTTTATTTTTGTCTTGGAGAAATGATCAAGGAAATCAGAAAAGACACAAACAAATCAAAAAACATTTTATGCTCATGGATAAGAAGAATCAATGTCATGAAAATGGCCATACTGCCTGATATGGTTTGACTGTGTCCCCACCCAAATCTCAACTTGAATTGTATCTCCCAGAATTCCCACATGTGCTGGGAGGGACCCAGGGGGAAGTAATTGAATCAGTCCCCAGAGCTGGGTTACCTCTCCACCTTAGCTTTGTCCCCAGCCTTCCCTGTCCCTCCTTAACTGACCCAGGAACAAATTTGTTGCCTTATTGGCCTGTTATAGGAATTGTTTGTTTGTTTGTTTGTTTGTTGCACATTTCTCAGTAACAAAACAGCACCCTTCATCCACTTGTGAATGTCTTCCTTCTTGGGTTCTATAAATCACCCGGTTCCTGCTTTGCAAGAAAACATAAAACTGAGGCTGCCAAGTCTGCTGTGCTGACTTCTGATCCAGTCCAGTCCTGCTAAAGCAAAGGGCATGGAGAGATCAAGAAGGCCCCATAAGTGCCTGGGACTCTCCACTGTCCCTCTCAATGGCCAAAGCACCTCTGAGTGACAGGAGGAGGAATGGTGGTTAGCGAGAGGGCACAAATGGGCAGATTGGTGCCACCGCTTAATTAGCATTTTTTCTGTTATCTGGAACTTGCCCTGGTCACTTGGGAGACTTGAGCAGAAGAGAATCCTTATAGTGGCATTTCACAAAACGACTTTGCTTTTTCTGAATGAGGTCTCTGGTGATGAAGTGAAAGGGATACAGTCAGAATTCCTTTTTTTAAAAAAATTACATTTCAGAGACAGGGTGTCACTCTGTCACCCAGGCTGGAGTGCAATGGCATGATCATAACTCATTATAGCCTCAGACTCCTGGGCTCAAGCAATCCACCTGCCTCAGTCTCCAGAGTAGCTGGGACTACAGGCACTCACCATCATGCCAGCCCAGAATTCCTTTTACTTTTAATTTTGTAGAGACAAGGTTTTACTATATTGCCCAGGCTGATCTTAAACTCCTGGGCTCAAGTGATCCTCCATCCTCAGCTTCCCAAAGTGCTGGGATTATAGCCATGAACCACCCTACCCAGCCCAGAATTCCTTTAAAGTCATGAAGGATTAAAGGAGGATCTAGGATTGGCCCCTCTTTTCTAAGAATCTGTGGACTTTGACTCAACCTTCAGCCTGGGTGTTGGGTCTCCGTGCATGAAGGACTCCGAATTCACAAGGCAGCCCTCCCTTGCTTTCTCCTCCAGCTGCATTTTCTGGATGCCCTCTGGGCTGGCCCCAAATCTCTGGCCCAAGGAGAATCTGGATACCCTCTGGACTGCTCCAAAATCTCTGACCCAGCAAAGTGAGAAAGGGGATTTTTAGCAACTAGAGTCCACAGTTCCAGTTGCAGAGATTTTTTTAGGCATAAGCCTGTGGTTGACTTACACTCCAATTAAGTATCTCTCCCATTTCTTCCTGTGTAATAGCTGCCTGATGATAATAATAGTAATAATAACATTTATTGAGTTCTTACTATGTGTCAGGGACATGTATTTCATGTATATGTCTCATTGAATACTTACCATAGTCATGGAAGGTAAGTATTATTACCTGAACTTTGCAAATTAGGAAATTTAGGCTGAAGTTCACCCATTAAGGAAGAGGCAGAAACAGGATTCAAACTCCAGGTTCTATGGCTACAAACCTCCTTTTCTTACCCACTAGTCACAGTACATTTCTCTGAGCAAAGACCCCTGACTACCATCTATCCTTATCTTTCCAATCCTTCTACTTTTATTTTATTCCTATTCCTAGGGATGGCCCCCTCTGTCCCCTTCCAACCTATATACCACGTAGACCATCAAAGAGCTGCTGCATGGTTCCCCCCTCGTCTCCTGTATGACTCCCACCATCCTGTATCCTTTTGTCTTCCATAACTCCCTGGGTCTCCCATAACCCCCTGTGTCTCCCATGATCTTCTGTGCCTCCCACGTCCCCTGTGCCTCTCACTATTCCCTGGCCTACAGTAGGGCATTCTGGTGGTCTGACTCCTATAATCCCCTTTGCTTCCCACAATCCCCTGTGCCACTCATGATTCTCTGTGCCTCCTACAATCTCCTATGTGCACAGTTAGCAGATAGTGTCCCCTAAGTACCCCCTTGGGTCCACTGGTTCTCCATGGCTGACTGAATTGGCCCTTCTCCTTAGCCTGGCCGCCAAGGGACAGTGGGACCTGCGCTAGTGAACTCCTGGGTAGGACCTAAGCTTAAAACCAGGTTCTAAGACTGCCTTCAGTAGAGGCATGGCTGAGGTGCTGTCTCAGTCCCTGCTCTGTCCCCAAGTCCCATCTCTGGCATTCACTGACTTGTTTGTGTATTTCTCAAACACGCCGTGAGTGAATGATTCTGAAGTCTTATCTCCTCAATCCCATGCTGAGCTCCTTCGGGCCTTGCCCCTTGTCTGATGTGAGCAGTCAGTAGCATCTATGTCTTGTGCTCAGCGTAAACACTGCCAGGCTGGAATTGCGTCTTACCCACACTAATCCCCTGGCCTGACATTTGGACCTTAGGAGGTGATGCAGAAATTGAAGTGGGGCAAGAGTAAAAGAGGGACAAAGGGGACAGCATGCTACTCTCTCAGGAGTCAGGTGTGACCTTAAGACCATTGATCAAAGAACTAGTTTGGCATCTGGCTCAGTAAATTCCAGAGGAATCGGTGACTGTATGATGGAAGACAAACCGCACACCAATTCTATTCTCTGCCTGAGTCTCTAACAAAAGTGAAACAGAATGCAGTTGCTCCCAGGACAGAAAGCAAGTTAATTAAGTTAATGTTCAAACAATTCTTTATAATAAACACTTTTAATTCAGGATAAATCTTAGTCGAGTCTATCAGTGGTTAAATGTGCAGGTAGAGGACATTGAAGAGGAAATGACAAGCATACAGAAAGTTTTGTTGGAAGGAGCTAGTGGACAGATCTGGGGGGTACCCAGGTTGGAGGGGAGTGCAGTAAATGCCCCCCTGTGCAAGACAGTGGGGGGAAAGCAATGGGGTGGGGGACAAGGGGAAGAAAGTGACCTGTACCGAATGATAAGGGAGTGGTTCGTGAGAAAACTCTCCATCGAAGTGGGGACTATGAGAATCACACTCAGAGGGACAGGCACACAAGCCCCGATGCATCAGAGAACCAACACCCAAGACTTACAGCTGAACTTCCCAGCCTAACACTGGACTTACAGGAAGACAGAGGAAACATTATTACAGTGACCCAGGGGCTCAGAATTTCCTGCCAAGTCCCATTTCAAAAACCCTAAGCAAGGAGCTATGTTGCTTTGTGAACTATTTCACAGAGCTGACCTTAGCTTGCAAGAAAATTATAGCAGAGACCACCAACTTGGGGTGTGTTTGAGATTGTCCAGAGTATGTGGTTCCTTTAACCCTTAAACATCCTAGGTGACTTTAAGATTACCCTGAAAAGCCTCATGAGGCTCCTGGGGATCTGGGGAGAGGGGAGGGAGAATTATGTGATACTAGCCCAAGTCCTGGTAGAGAGCTACCTAGGATAGAGCATGAACAAATGATTGAATGCATCCAGTAAGTCCTTTCTTCGAGTGGCTTTTCACAAAATGACTTTGCTTTTTCCAAATGAGGTCTCTGATGATCAGGGAAGAGGGGTGCAGTCAGAATTCCTTTATTTAAAAAAAAAAAATTGTATTTTAGAGACAGGATCTCTCACTCTGTCACCCAGGCTGGAGCGTAATGGCATGACCATAACTCACTACAGCCTCAGGCTCCTGGGCTCAAGCAATCTTCCTTCCTCAGTCTTCAGAGTAGCTGCGACTACAGGCACTCACCACCATATGCAGCCCAGAATTCCTTTTACTTTTAGTTTCGTAGAGATGAGGTCTCACTATGTTACCTAGGCTGGTCTTAAACTCCTGGGCTCAAGTGATCCTCCTGCCTCTGTCTCAGCCTCCCAAAGTGCTAGATTACAGGCGTGAACCACCCTACCCAGACCAGAATTCCTTTAAAGTCATGAAGGGTTAGAAGAAGAACTAAGGTTGGCCCCTGTCTTCTGAGGATCTGTGGGCTGTGGCTCAATCTTTGGCCTGGGCATTGGGTCTTGTTGTGTGAAGGACTCTGTATTCACAAGGTAGCTCTCACTTCTCCTTCTCAGGACAGGAGGCCCAGAATCTTGCTGCTACAGAGGTCTGTTCTCAGGGGTCCTGCACGAGCTCTGGCAGAGATCTGCTCTCTCCTTCAGTGTTCTTATGCTCACTTTGAGCAAAAATGCTCAAGGTGATCAATTGGTGATTTGTAGAGCACAATGATGGAACAGCTGGGGAAGAACATGGACAAGTGGAAAGAGGAGAGGCTCTAAAGTTCGGCAATGGAACCAGAGTTTCGAACTCCTCTTGGAAGAGTGAGGTCCTGGGCACAGGAACCTGGCTTCCTTAGCATGTGTGTGGCAGGGAGAGCTGCAGCGGGCAGTGAGTTGCCTTTAGAAAAGTGTCCTTCCTGGCTTGACACATGGTACCAGCTGTGCCTTGACCTGTTTGTTTGTTTGTTTATTTGAGACGGAGTCTCTCTCTGTGGCCCAGGCTGGAGCGCAGTGGCATGATCTCTGCTCACTGCAAGCTCCACCTCCCTGGTTCATGCCATTCTCCTGCCTCAGCCTCCCGAGTAGCTGGGACTACAGGTGCCCGCCACCACGCCCAGCTAATTTTTTTGTATTTTTAGTAGAGACAGTGTTTCACCGTGTTAGCCAGGATGGTCTCAATCTCCTGACCTAGTGATCCACCCGCCTTGGCCTCCCAAAGTGCTGGGATTACAGGCATGAACCACTGTGCCCAGTCGACCTATTTATTTACTTTAAAATTGGAATAAGAATAATCAAAGATGTTTTCAGGATTTAACAATAATAACACTTAGTGGTGTTTACCCTGGGCTGGACACTATTCTAAGTTTATGTATATTAATTCGTATAATCCTCATAGTGACCTTAGGAAGCAGGTACTACTATTAATACAAATTTATATATGGAGGCACAGATAGTTAAGTACCTTGTTCAAGTTCCTACAACTAGTGAGTGGCAGAGCTGGGGTCTGAACCTAGATAATCTAGCTCCAAGGTCGATGCTGTTAACAACTAGCCAGTTGTTTGTCAAATACAAAGGGGGGCAGAGAGTAAGAGGCATTCAAGTTATATTTCATTCATTTTCAAACAAATAATTTTAACATTTTAACATTTTAACATCTCTATAATCTGCATACAGGTTTTTGCTATGTTAGCCAGGCTGGTCTCGAAATCCTGACCACAAATGATCTGCCCGCCTCTGCCTCCCAAAGTGCTGGGATTACAGGCGTGAGCCACTGCACCTGGCTGGTTTACTTTTTAACCTCCTCTCCTTTTTTCTCAAACCCTGCCTCCGTGGGGCCTTGTTTAATCACACTATCTGGAGTCTCTTTCCAAACCTCACTATCTGCTTATCTGCTTTTCTTTATTTTGTGGATTGATTGTCTGCTGCTTCTGGATGTGAGCTCTAGGAGGGAAGGCATTTTAGTCTGGTTGTGTTTCTTATTTGTTAGTTTTGCTGCTGTGCACCCGGTATCTAGAATAGATATCAGACACCACAGACATGGTGGCCCCCAACAAGTAGTTCTTAAATGAATGAATAAATGAATGAGGAATGAGGACTCGCTGGAGATTCTTGTTTGGTGTTTAAAGAAGGTTCACTCTGAGATTATTTGCTCATCCTTAGAAGCGGGAGGCCGTGGAGAGAGAGAGAGACGAGGTGGAAGGTCCACGGCCCTGCATTCTAGGCCTTTGCTCATTAGAAATCCAAGGGCAGTGGCCAATCTCTGGAAAAACTATGACAGAAAATAACATTTGACAGAATGCCAGAGAGCATCTAGATAAATTTTGTCAATTAAAAAAAATGAGGAAAGAAAAAAACAAATGCAAGCATGAATTTTTACTAAATCCTAGGTTTAAAAAAAAAACAAACTGCTATTAAAGAGAATTGGGACATAATTGGGAAATTTGAAACTAAGCTAAATGGGCCAGGATGGTGGCTCACCTGTAATCACCTGTAATTCCAGCACTTTGGGAGGCCGAGGCAGGTGCATCACCTGAGGCCAGGAGTTCGAGACCAGGCTGGGCAACATGGGGAAACCCTGTCTCTACTAAAAAATACAAAAATGGCCGGGCGCAGTGGCTCAAGCCTGTAATCCCAGCACTTTGGGAGGCCAAGACGGGCAGACTCTGGCTAACATGGGGAAATCCCGTCTCTACTAAAAAATACAAAAAATTAGCCGGGTGTGGTGGCGGGCGCCTGTAGTCCCAGCTACTCGGGAGGCTGAGGCAGGAGAATGGCATAAACCTGGAAGGCGGAGCTTGCAGTGAGCTGAGATCCGGCCACTGCACTCCAGCCTGGGCGACAGAGCGAGACTCCGTCTCAAAA
>NW_012100765.1:1227617-1382967 GCF_000951045.1 Mandrillus leucophaeus | reverse complement strand
AAAAAAAACAAAAATTAGCCAGGCATGGTGGTGGGCACCTGTAATCCCAGCTACTTGGGAGGTTGAGGCAGGAGAATCTCTTGAACCCAGAGGCAGAGGTTGCAGTGAGCTAAGATCGCGCCACTGCACTCCAGCCTGGGTGACAGAGTGAGACTCCATCTCAAGGGAAAGAAACAAAGAAAAAGGAAATAAGCTAAATAGTAGGTGCTATTAGAGAATTACTGTAAACTCAGCTCTGATAATGGTACTCAGGTTAAGTAGAATACTCCTAAATTCATTGGGGATGTGTGCTGAAGTGTTTAGGGAAGAAATATCACCATGTGCACAATTTATTTTCAGCTGCCTTCTAAGAGCAGGCGCGGCTTATTCACGTGATGGCTCTTTCCCATGATCGCTGCCATCAAGCCCCTGCCCCTCCGCACCACCAGTGTTCTGGACGTGTTTCCGGCCATAAGAGAGGAACTTTCGTGGGAGAAGGTGATGCGTGTGTGAATGCAGAGATGAAACCAGGACTCGCTGTCAACATTCCATTATCACTTGGGTCCTGACTTGTGACCTTGAGTTGAAAGTGATTTTGATTCTCTTAATAACAAATCTGAGGCTGCAGCAACCCAGCTTCCTTCCAGCCCCACTGGGCTTGGCCTGGTCCCTGCACATGGCAGATTAACCTCCTTTGTTCTCTTTACTGGTAGAGTAAATAACCAGTTAGTCCCTACAGCCCATGCCCTTTGTCATTTCTCTATATCCAACTTTTTTTTTTCTATTTACTTTTTTCTTATTTTTAGAGACAGTGGCCTTGCTATGTTGTCCAGGCTGCAGTCAAATTCCTGGGCTCAAGGGACTCTCTTGCCTCAGTCAACTGAGCTATTCACGATTAAAGATGAATTCATCTCCAGTGTCACTTGAGGTTTCAGAGCAAATGACGAGCAAGTATTCTCGGCTTTACTACACAGAGAGCAAACTAAAGCCTCAGAAATATGAAGTTATTTTTGTCTAAAGGCAAAAATCCACATGGCAAAGAGTCTTGAATGAGACCCAGGATCCCCAGTCCCCAAACTTCAGCATTCCTCATGGCAAAAGTTTGACATTCTTCATTGGAAATTATCAATTTCTTTTTTTCCATTTGACGAAGTCTGCAGCCCATGGCAGGAAGATGAGAAAATCATGGAGCGAATCACCCACAATGATTGGAGCCTGCTTCCAGCTGCAGCTACTGGAAAGGTACCTGATTTTGGTTTTCACTGTTGGTGAAGCCCAATTTTGCAGCCTGTATCTGAATATACACATTAGGGATCTAGACTTTCTAAGTTAAACTTCAACCTTCCCAGACTCACATCTACCTTATTTTTTAAAAAGGCACTCACCTTTATTTCTTAAAAAATAAAAAGTCACTTTTTTTTTCTTTCCAGGACAGAGTCTTATTCTAGTGCCCAGGTTGCAGTGCAGTGGCACGATCTCGGCCTACTGTAACCTCCACCTCCCAGGCTCAAGCAGTCCTCCTGCCTCAGCCTCCCAAGTAGCTGGGACGACAGGTACATGCCACCATGTCCAGCTAATTTTTGTAGTTTTTGTAGAGACAGGATCTCGCTGTGTTGCTCAGGCTGCCCTCAAACTCCTGAGCTCAATCAATCCGCCCACCTCGGCCTACCAAAGTGCTAGGATTATAGGTGTGAGCCACGGTGCCTGGCCAAAAAATCACTTTTAAAGGCAGCTGAGGTAGAGTTGTATGATTTGCCAGAAGTTTGATAAACATTCATCCTGTCTCTGAAATTCAGAATCCTTGCAAGTACCGTGGCTGGGAATGTAAAGAAAATCATCTGAAAGTTGAACATCTGTCTTCATCCTGGTTTTCTAAATGAAGGGAAAACCATCTCAGCAAAAACGCTGATGAAAGGGACCCGGACAATGTGGGACGAGGCCTGGGGGTGGAAGGGATTTGTCCTGCCCTTTGAAAGAACGTCTTTGAAAGACTATCTTTGAAAGAATGTCTTTCTTTCAAAGGGCAGGACAACGGGGAGCCCTGAGGAATCTGTTTCACTTTAAAGGAGAAAAAACAACAGTATTTTCTTTTAAAAAAAAAAAAAGGCACTCACCTTTATTTCTTAAAAAATGAAAAGTCACTTATTTTTTCTTTCCCAGAGTCTTATTCTAGGGTCCAGGCTGAAAAAAAGTACTGTGCACTTTTCAGAATTTCTTTTCAGAATCAGGATGGCTGAAATCAGGTGAAGCAACTTAAAAACTGCACAGCAAGTTTGCAAAGGCAGTGCCAACACTGCAGTGCCAGAAATGCGACCATAAAAAAAAAAAATCCCATTGACACCATATTGATCTACTAACGCTGGGGAGCACAGGACTTTGGCGATTTCCAGACGGCCCTCGGGATGTTTTCCTCGCCTCGGGGTGCCCTGTTTGGGCTTTTCCCATAGGAACTGGAGGCCCATCCCTCAGCCCTGTTGGAGGGCCCTGACTTCTGTAGGACCAAGTGTGCAGGATCTCTCGGGTGGTCATAGGCAACCTGAAGGAACTTAGTCCCCCCAGGAACCTAGGGAGCATGCCAGGAACAAACAGTGGTACCCACTCCCTGGGCTCATTTCTTGAGTTCAGCTCTTCGGCAAGAAAAAAAAAGGCCGTTAGTATATTTTGTTTTTCATTTTTACCCGAAAAGAAATATGACAACTAACAGGAAGTATGACACTAGCAGGATGACAATACCTGCTAGTGAAATTAAGGCCACCCAGCTCCTCAGATCATCATCAACTGGAATGACCAGACCTCACTTCAGGTTGCATTTGTGTTTACTAGAGAGAGCAACGAGGAGTTTCCTTTTAAAGAATAAGAAAGCAAAATAGCAATGTGGTGAAACCTCATCTCTACAAAAAAGCACAAAAATTAGCCAAGTGTGGGCACCTGTAGTCCTAGCTACTGGGGAGGCTGAGGCAGGGGATCACTTGAGTCCAGAAGGTCGAGGCTGCAGTGAGCTGTGATCACGTCACTGCACTCCAGCCTGGGCGACAGTGAGATCTTGCCTTAGGAAAAAAAAAAAAAAGAAGAAGAAAGAAAGGGAGGGAGGGAAGGAAGGAAGGAAGGAAGGAAGGAAGGAAGGAAGGAAGGAAGGAGAGAGAGAGAAAGAGAAAGAGAGATTGAGAAGGAAAGAAAAAGAAAGAAAGAAGAAAGAAAAAAAGAAAGAAAGAAAGAAAGAAAGAAAGACAAAGAAAGAAAAACAAAATAACAAAACGACCCTGAGAAGGAAAAGAAATAATCAGAGCATAAAAAATAATCGCTGACGGCTGGACATGGTGGCTCATGCCTGTAATCCCAGCACTTTGGGAGGCCAAGGCGGGAAGATCAACTGAGGTCAGGAATTTGGGACCAGCCTGGCCAACATGGCGAAACCCCGTCTTTACTAAAAGTACAAAAATTAGCCGGGCGTGGTGGGCACCTGTAGTCCCAGCTACTCAGGAGGCTGAGGCAGGAGAATTGCTTGAACCCGGGAGGCAGAGGTTGCAGTGACCTGAGCTTGCACCACTGCACTCCAGCCTGGGTGACAGAGTGAGACTCCATGTCAAAAAAATAAATAAATAAAAAATAAAAAGCAATAATAATAGCCGACAACAGAATACAGCTAGGCCGAGCAGCAGCGCTCGCATGTTGCCTGCTTCACTGCCTGACTGTGGGCTCTGTTTGTCTTGGTCCCCGTGGCATTACCAGAGCTTAGCAGATAAGGAGGAGCTTCATACATAATTGTTGGCGTGAACAAAGGAATGCATGGTAACCATGCATTCAGAAATGACCAGTTCAAGAGGAGAATGAGATTGGCTTCCAAATATTGGTCAAGAGCTCTACATAGCACGAGCTAAGGATCTTAGTAGGCTCCTGTGACCGGTGACTCTTCTGGCTCTAGAAATCTGGGGAGGTGACCAGGTCATACATGGCAGTCTTCCTGTGAGGAACGTTAAACTGGTTGGAACTTGGGGTTCTGAGGGGAAGATGTACTCACCAGGTGACCTGCCTGTTCTGCCTCGGTGGCCTCCATGGCTGCCTGCTGGCCGCACGCCCCCACTCAGCAGAGGAATGGACTTTCCAATCTTGCTGAGTCTGTTTGACCAAAGGTGATGCTGACTTAGTGGCCTAAGGTCGTGCCCTCCCTCCCCCACTGAATCGATAAATAATGCGACTTATCAGAAAGAGAAAGAATTGTTTACTTTTAAACCCTGGATCCCATAAAGGGAGAGGGGAGAAGCCTAAAGCCACAGAAGCTGTAGAAGGCGCCATCCTGCCTGTCACAGGAGGGCCCCTGGACTGAGAGGACCGGAGCTGACTGGGGGTAAGTGCGGCTCTCCCCGGGCGCCAGCCGACCCCCCTGAGTGATCAGGCTGTCCTTTGGGGTGGCCACTGACTGAGAAATGATGGGAGGCTACTGACCCCAGTGTCAAAAGAGATGCCACCCAGCACCTGAGCAGCAGGAGGTGTTGAACACACCGTCACTTTGTCTTCCATAATTTTTCTGATTCTTCAGAAAGCCTGAGGGAAACTGGAGACTTTCTTTAGAGAGAGTAACAAATGGTTTCCGTTTAAAGAAAAATAACAAAATGGCTTAAGGAGGAAAAGAAATGATCACCCTGCAGAGGGAGAGAGGATGAGGCTGGGGAGGAGCTGAGGGCTCAGGGACGGTGTAGGCTTTTATTTCTGCCCTTGGAGTGGCTGGACATTAAGCCAGTTCTTGTTTTTACGATGGCCTGATTGAACAATAACACCAAACCTTCACACAAAATGCCGGCATTAGAGTCATTCCTTTGGCATGCCTCTCTCCAAGTCATATTGTTCCCTCGACAGCACTAAAAATAGCCGGACACCTGTGCAGAAATGAAACAGCTCCTTAGGAATCCCCAAGTCTCAGCAATTCTCTTTCAAAGGAGTCCATGGAGGCCCCAACTTGGCCAAAAATGTACCTAGTGATTCCTTCTTCCCCACTGCTTGGTGAGAAACACAGGCAATTATAGGTGCCTGAATAGGGAACTTCCCAGATTTCCCTTCTAGATGGATTTCAGTGAGGAAAGAAATGCTGCTTTGCTCCCTGTTGACAAGAACGCTCTATTTTAAAATTTCCATGCACTTTCAAAATGACAACTCAGAAGTATAATACTGACTTCCTTTGTCATGCAGACTAACAGCCTAAAAGAATCAAATGAATGCATTTAACGCATCTATTTTAAATGGCAGTAAACGTGAATTCAGAGTAAAAAGCATCTCCATTTATCTTTCACTTTTTGAGAAATCTTTTTTTTTTTTTTTGGTACTGATGGGTTAGGTTTGCAGCAAGGTGACGCTTCATAGTCCCCAAAGCACCCAAACCCCAGCGGGGTTGGCCCTAGAATGCTCTTAGTCCCTGGGAACAACATATTAAAGCAAAGACAAGCTGCTCGTGCCCAGATCTGACCTGAGAAAGAATAGGGAGTGTTGCGATATTCCTGGTACTTGTGAATCTAAGACGTCATGCTGGGAGCTGTGTGGCATACAGAATGCGTACAGAGTGATGAATTTGCTGGAGGGTCTGGCTTTGTAAAGGCTTCCTCCTTAATGAGCTTTTTTTCTCACTTATGAAAAGAAATGCAGGGCATTAAAAGAGTAGCAAACCAAATCTAGCCTGTTTTTCATACTCACAGGTCCAGTGGGAAAGCTGCATTCTGAATTGGCCACAGCAGCTAGAGATGCCTAGAGTTTTCGTCATGGTTGGGAAGACGAGGGCAGGAACATGACAACGCACAGAAATTTTGTGTGTGTGTTTTCTTTAGAAATGGGATCTCAAACAACTGGGCTCAAGGGATCCTCCTGCCTAAGACTCCTGAGTAGCTGAGACTCCAGGAGAAATTCAGGATTAATAGACAGCCATTCAGGAATGGCTAGCACTCAGCCTTTCTCAGGGAGATCTCAGGAAGTAAGGCATAAAGAGAGATGGTGGGAGATTTATGTGGATGGGATCAGGGGCCCGGGGAAGCTAAACAGAATCCCTCAAGGCCTTTTCTACACTGTGGAAAATTGTGCTGGCATTTGGACAAGTCACCCTGATTAATATCCAACATCTTTGCCTTAAGCATTATTTTTTCAAAGGAAATAATGTGTTAATACATCCCAACTTGTGTATAATGTTTCTGTTTGTTATTAGCTCGTGCTATTTAAGTTCAGTTGTTAAATTTGAAAATACTAGAACATTAAAAATTTGCAAAATGAGGCAAAATGAGAAATGATTATGTGAATTTTTAAAGTATTCAGAAGTGGATCCTGGCATTAACCACTTTTAATTTATTTTACTAGCGATATATTATTGGATGACTTTTTTTTTTAAAAAAAGAAGCCTTCTGCTTGCTTGTTTAAACTGCTTTATAAATTGATAGTTTAACCATTTCTGCAGAAACAAAAAAGTAATAAAAGATGATGGCCATTTTAGCAACGTTTAAAATTTGCTCACAAGACAAAATGATTGGCACTCGGTATGTGTTTAGTGATAGATGCAATAATACCGTAAAATTATTATACTGCATAATAAAGTATTTCACTAACAATTTGCTAAAAAATTAGCCTGAGGCCTGCCACTCAGCACAGCACTAACTTTTCATGCTTGTGACAAATTGTCTGTGAGTAGGGTGGGCTCCAACCTTCCCAATTTCAGGAGAGTATTTTGCAAGAAGGAATTTGTATTGAGAGTCCAGAAAGAAAATTGCTTAACATTTTTTAAATTCTCATTTTTCTCATTTAAAAAGTGCCACATGAATCATAAATTAACAAATGCACACAAAAGGAGAAAATAAAAAGAAACCATAATTTCTCTACTGAAAGATAACCATGGTTAACATCTGGTGTTTTGGCCTCAGGCATGTATGCATTTTTTTTCACAGAAAGGGACTCATACTGTGTATATTGTTTTATAAACTGCTTTTTAATTCAATAACATATATTGAATTTCTCTCCAAGTCTACCAGACTTTTCTACAGAATCAATTTAAATGATCATGGTATATCATAAATATATTACTCTTCTCCTATAGCTGGACGTTTAGGTTGGTTCCAATGTTTACCCTTATAAACAATGCCACTATAAGCAACCTTATAGGTAAATCTTTTTACAAATTTTTGACATTTTCCTGGAGATAGATTTCTGGGCCATAGAAATCGAGGTTGATTTGGGGCGGGGGAGTTGGTAAGATTTACCTGTAAAGGTTGATTTGGGGGGTGGGGAGCTGGTAAGATTTACCTGTAATGCATTAACTTCCTCAACTCTTTTCATCTTCCATCTGTTCCTTCCCTTTTCTGTCTTTTGCAGATCATTCAAAGCCAAAAGCCAACAGAGCCCCCATGGAGAAGTGGGGGATGCTCAGATGCTGCTATGGAGCCCTGAGAAGTGAAATGGACCCAAGTCCTTGCCCAGGATAGAGCGCTCCAAGTGCGTCCTCCGGGGACCCTTTTAACCAGTGCATTGTTCACCTCTCACTGTTTCTTCCCAACAGAGCTAAGAGACTTCTAGAGCTTCTTGTGATAGTCAGCGATAGCCCTGGTATGACCAGGAGGTGGGGATTTCTGTTCTAGGTCCCTCAGCAAAGATTAAGCAGGCCAAGCCTGGCTACTGCGTTAGAGGCGCTGTAGGGAAAGGGAAGGACAAAATGGGCCACCACACACCTGCGTCCACTGCTGGGCAGCACCCAGAGTGCTGGCGGTTTGTGGCAGCGACTGGGGCCACCTAGAACAGTTCTAGGGTTCGTAGTCATTCTCTCTGAGTCATGGAAGACTGCCCAGGAGGCGAGTCCCACCTAAGAGACTATGTCTAAATTTAGGCCACTGGCATGTCCTGCTGCCTTGCAAATGACGACATTTCATGAAAGAAAGCCAGGGCCACCGACAGGAATCAAGGAAATCAGTCACTTAGTGGAAGATAACGAATCCACAAAGTGAAAAGGGGAAAGAAAAAAAAGAGGCAACTTCAACACTCCAACCCCATGAGAGCAGACCGACTTTCAGCTTTTGCAGGGGGATGATCACAGCCTGAAGAGGGTGATTTCATGATCTACTTGAGAATAAGGTGCATGTTTTTTTCTGAAAAATACAGAAGGGTTCATTTTCAGCTGTTAAAGATGGGTCAGTTTTAGGGCTAAAGCAAGGCTCTGGTCAGATGTTAACAACTCAGTTATCCTGGGGAAAAAAAATAACTGGCTCCCAACTCTTTCCCTTTTCAGCATTTGCAGGAAAAGGAGGAGTAGAAAAATGCTTTATTTCCTCTCATTCTCCATGGTGGGCAGGAGTTCACATAACGATTAGAAACCATTTTTAACAGGAAAGCCAAGTAAATCCTGTAGGGATTTATTTGGAGCTCCCTTTTTGCTAGAAAATGAGTATCATGAACTAAAAATGGACTCATTTCCTCTCTCTCCATCTACCTCCCTTTCTTCTCTCCCCTCATCTCCCACCCGCTGCTATGGTGGAAAATGACTGTGGTCAAGAAGATTGAACATTTGAGCAAGACCAGGTGCCTTTATATCCAATAGATGCACGGAGAGTAGATCACAACACATCTAAGTGCTGTATCCCCATATAAAATAATTTTAATTTCCTAGACTGCAGAATTGATCACATTTACTGATGATGGATTGGGAAGTATGTGAGGAGGTAAGAGTTGGAGAGTGTTCATTCATTCGGTCAGATTATTCTCATTTATAATGTGGTCTTCCCCTAAATATTTATTTCCGGAAATCTATTCCCTCTAGAGATTCTTTCTCTCTCAGCCGTTTTAGAAAATGTTTGCAAACAGAGTTCCTGTCCATTTTCACAGGACGTTTTTGCAGAAAGGGTTTGTTGGGTGGCAGTGGAACACAGGCAGTGGACCCCTTTACTACTACTCTACTGTTCCAGAACACAGAAGCCTTTCATCTGTGAGTCTTCAGCTCTTCCCATTGCTCAAGATGCTTGCACCTGTGATGCTTCTTTTCTCTGCTCAGGTCACAATATGTGGAGCTGACAAGGTTCCCCTATTGTCAGTGACAATGGTGGAATGTGGAGGTGAAGTTGACACCTTCGTGGCTGCAGATTTTCCTTAGCAGAGCTGTGGAGTGTGACAATGGTGTTTGTGTCTAAACTATCAAACGCCATTATCACACTAAATAGCTACTACTAGGCAATCCTTCCCTCGATAAATGTCCTGGCATCGTTTGCTTTGAGCAAGAAGGTTCATCTAATTGTTCCCAGTCTTGTGTACTTACTGAATAAAGTCTGGTTCTCTTGCACTCATAACCAATATGATTAGCTGAACCCTGCCTCTCACATGCTGTTGTTACATACCTTAGCTGGTGATGAATTTTCTTGTTTTCCCAAGTCAATAACAAGATTGCAGACCAGGCACGGTGGCTCACGCCTGTAATCCCAGCACTTTGGGAGGCCAAGGCAGGCGGATCACTTGAGCTCAGGAGTTCAAGTCCAGCCTGAGCAACATGGTGAAACCGTGTCTCTACAAAAACTACGAAAATTAGCCAGGCATGGTGGAATGTGCCTGTAATCCCAGCTACTTGAGAGGTTGAGGTGGGAGGATCAACTGAGCCCATGAGGTCGAGGCTGTAGTGAGCTGTGATGGCACCACTGTACTCCAGCCTGTGTGATAGAGCAAGATCCTGTCTCAAAAAATGAAAATAAAAAGAGTCCCTCAGAGCACCCAACACAAGGCCAGGCACCAGGTAATCATTCAACCCATGCTTATAGAGTTAAAATGAATAGTTAGGGAAGTGTTAGATGCAGAAGGCTAAGACTGGGCTAAATCTATGTTATGCAGACCGCAAGCTTATAGGTACAAAATTAAGGTGTATGGGTCCTTCTCTTTTCATCTTTAAAAAATCCAACTTTCTAATAAACCTACACATGGCTTCAGTGACCTTTCAGAAATTCTAGAACATGTTTGATTTCTACTGATTTCAATCAATTACTAGGCTGATTATTGAATTCGTACACTAGGTCTTTCTTCCTCTTGCGTCAGTGAATTACCATCAGAAAATTTTTTATGAACCATGTGTGAGCTGCCATGGCAAATCTGGGACCCATGCAGTTTCTGGGACAGTTGGCCCAGTCAGGTGCTCTGGTTAGGAACCCATTCTGTCTCTGAGAGGCATCTAAAGTCAGGAGTAGGTTTCATCTGTGCTGGACTAAAGCTTCCTTCCTCAGACTTGGCTAAATGGAGTAGTACATGTTCAATCAAATTGACAGGGTTAAATCAACCATCAGAAACAAATTCGATCATTCAACCATTCACTTATGAAATAAATATGTGCAGAGGCTACCATGTGCCTGACACTGTCCTAGGCATTGAGGACACTTTTAAATTAAATGTTTCTGATGTTATTTCCAGAGATGGGCATCCACTGGCTCACATTATATTTTGGGACCATTGTAATTCTTCCAAATGGGAGCAAAATTAGCAAAACTTTGTGAAATAATTCTGAGTCCCTTGCTGGAAAGCCTCACTTGAATGCAGCCCACACATTTATGATACACTACAAAGGCTTCAAGGTCATGAGATGCCTCTGTCCAAAGAAGAGGAAGGGCACCCTTGCCTGCCCCGCATCTCTTACCACCTGTCATTTCTTCCCTCCTGGCATCATCTACTGTCAAGAGGAGAATCAGACTCCCTGAAATAACTGAGACACTGACATTCCTTTTCATGTGCATTTTTCTGGCGAAGGCTGTAATTGAACAGGCATTAATAGAGGGCTGTACACAGATGATGCTCATGCACACTGTGTTAGTCCGTTTTCATGCTGCTGACAAAGACATGCCCAAGACTGGGAAGAAAAAGACGTTTAATTGGACTTATAGTTCCACATGTCTGGGGAGGCCTCAGAATCATGGCGTGAGACAAAAGGCACTTCTTACATGGCAGCAGCAATAGAAAATGAGGAAAAAGCAAAAGGGGAAACCCCCGATAAACCCATTAGATCTCATGAGACTTATTCACTATCATGAGAATAGCACGGGAAAGACTGACCCCCATGATGCAATTACCTTTCCCTGGGTCCCTCCCACAGCACGTGGGAATTCTGGGTGATACAATTCAAGTTGAGATCTGGATGGGGACACAGCCAAACTGTATCACACGCCATTTCATTTGATCCATACAACACAGGGCAAAGATGATGGGTTTGACAAACAGAGTCTAAAGGGTTCTGGAATCATCTGGTCCTCCAATCACAACTCAACATGGATCTCTTATGTCTAAAGTTCTGGCCAGGCACGGTGGCTCACGCCTGTAATCTCTGCACTTTGGGGGGCCAAGGTGGATGGATCATGAGGTCAGGAGATCGAGACCATCCTGGCTAACATGGTGAAACCCCATCTCTACTAAAAATACAAAAAAAATTAGCTGGGCGTGGTGGCGGGCGCCTGTAGTCCCAGCTACTCGGGAGGCTGAGGCAGGAGAATGGCATGAACCCGGGAGGCAGAGCTTGCAGTGAGCCGAGATCGCACCACTGCACTCCACCCTGGGTGACAGTGCAAGACTCCATCTCAGAAAAAACAAAAAAAAAGTCTAAAGTTCTATCCTTTACCTGCAGCTTTCTTTGGCCTGGTTATTCTGTGAAATCTCATGCTTCACAGTTGAATCTGCGGAAAGGCTGGGTCAATAATACGATCAATATCCTCATCTCCCCATCTGCTTTGTCAGTGGATTCTGAGGGAAAACCTGTAAATTAGAGAGGGATGAGCCATGTAAGAATCTCTCTTTGTGAGTGTTCATCATGCGGAGAAAGCTGAAAATTGCAAAACCCTGTAATCATGAAATGAAAGAGAAGGAACATCTAAGTGGTAGCTTTGGGATCAGGAAGAGGGTGGACAAACTGTCCCAACACCAAGCAGCCAGCTACATGACCCAGCCACTTTATGTGGCACCAAATGACCCAGAGTCTTGAGGTTCTGAACTGTTACCATACTCGGGGACAATGTGAGGACTGGGTCTTCCATATTCCTTCTTTTCACTCCCACTCACTCTGAGATTTTTCTCAGGTGGAATTAAACAGGGAGCCCAGTGAACAGCATTCTGTGTCTTTTCTGCTAGGCTGGCTCATTTAATGGCTTATTATAATTGCTGCCTGGATTCGTTTTGCATTCGGGGTTGGAGACCTGTCATTTCTGTAGATCTCTAAGGAGCACACATAGAAGGCAAAGCTTCCCTCTCCCTTTTCTACCTCTAATTACAATCCTGCTGCTCCAAATCTCTGATGATGGCATCCTTCCCCAGACTAGCTTTTATCTCCCCTTCCCTCCCCAGGATGATTACTGCCAGTCATTTCCAAGAAAGCATTCCTGGGGACAGCTATTGACTCTGAATATGGTTTGCAAGATGAAAGGGTTCACTTGGATGTGCAGTTAAAAATCACACTCGTGCTGGGGAGGCAGCAGAGAACACAGTCACCTTGACATGTTTTCTTCCCCAGGAGACAAGCCACTTGAGTCTAGCTTTGCTTTGTGGATGACACCATGGAGTACCGATGAATCCTTTCATCTTAGTACAATGTGTACTTTGAATGTGAAAGTTGCCACTTGCAGGCTGTCCAGTGTTCCATCCAGCCCCAGAGGAAGTTTTGTGAAACAACATAGCAGTTAGCATATATCAATGGCTTATCTACATATTATTCTGAACTCTTCTTAAAACTATACTTTCTGATTCAATACTTCATCGAGTCAGAAGACAAAGGAATGCTGGAACTGGAAAGCAGCCTATTCTTTGTTCTGATGAGAAAATAGAAGCCTAGGTCTTCTAGAATTTACTGGACAGGTCCACGTTCACACTCCCCTCCCCTGCCTCATCAGCCATTCCCTGAGCAGACATAGGTTGTGTGTTTCTATGTGCCAGGTGTTCTACTGGGATCTGGGGATCCAAAGAAGAATGAGGTCAGGTCCTTTCCCTGAGCTATTCTCAGTGTAGGAGTTGGACAGAGGCTTAAACAAAGACATGTATGCCTCCACGTACTAGATGCCGGCATAGAGGCAGGGACAGCGTGCCAAGAGGCTTTAATTATGCCCTTCTTTTCTTTCCAGGTGAAGAAACACAGAGTCTTTGATGTTGTGATCCTTTTTGTTATTGTTGGGAAAACTTTCCTTCTGGTTTATTTTGGTGATTCAACTTCTAACAGGTTATGGATAAAGGGCGTTTCTTTGTTTTGGGAGACAATGCTGTCATAGCATTGTCTCCCAACATCTTCCTGCTTTTGCTTTGCCACTTGCCAGCATAATGAGCAGTTCAGCATCTGTTGAGGGACTGGGAGTGGATGGTATACTTTCCAGTGATGTTGTGGAGAATTTTAATTTCTCCAAGGATCTGGGAGAAATGTGAGCTGGTTGTTCTTCAAAATGCAGGCTGGATTAATGCTGTTTACTCCGTTGCTGCCTCATAAAAAGCCTCCTCCAAGGTCACCTCACTGCTCCTCAGTTTCCCCTCCTTTGGGCCACGCTCAAGAAAGCTGCTCAGTGTAAATCCATGGCAGAAGCCCCCAAGTCTTGTGAAGAGGTAGCGAAATGGGGGCATCTGCTTTCTTCTATTCAATATCCAAGTTTCTAAAAGGAAGAAAAGGGAGAATTCAAAGCACATGCAAGCTCACAAAAATGTAGATGGTTACTGAGGATCCTAAAGGGCCTGATCACAATTCCTCCCTTAATTTAGGAAGCCAAGTGCTTCCTAACGTGCTCTGGAAAAAAGATGTATGTGACACTAATGTGTACTTAGGATATCTAAACACTGTGCATAGGATGCAAAAATGAGTCAGATTCTGGCATTCACTCCTGCACACATTCATTCACTCAATCAACGTTCAATTGTGCATTCCTACTGTGTGTCAGGCATCATGCTAGTCACTGAGAATTCACAGAGGTGATGCTCTCCCCAGAACCTAGTTGCTTCTGGCTCAGGGAAGATACACACAGTTAAATGAGTCATGGCTGGGTTGAGCTGCAGGTTCTTTGAAGTAGATATGGGGTGTACCATGGGACCCAAAGGAAGAAGACACCATCTATGGTTTGTGAGAAAAGCATGACTATTACTAAGAGGTGAGCACTACGGCACTTGTGGTGACCCTGGCAGCCCTCCAATGAAGGAGAACTGTGTGACCTTGGCAAGCAAAGTTAAAAGTTTTCACCTTGACAGAGGTTGAGTTACATTCAAGTTTCCAAAGCGTTCCCCAGCAATTCCCTCCAGACAGCAACTGAGCTATGAATCTGGAATTTATTTGGTAGAGACTTTTCTCTCTCAAAAATGCAGCCAAACACCGAAGAAAAAGATCACCTTTTAAATAAAAGAAGCACATTGTACTATTTGGCAAGTGACGGGGGGCAGGTGTGTGTGTCTGTGTGTTAACGCACATGCATGTGAAGAATTTTAATTTCTCCAAGGAGCCGGGTAAGATGCCTTTATTGTTTAATTCTTTTCTTTTTTTGAACCAGGGAAAAGCCAGTGCTGACCTGCACCTGGGACTGAAGCGAGCATTCTCCTATTTACCTTTGAGCCTGAGGCTATACTTTCCTTGGGAGACTGCCCTCTGTACTAGGCTAGGCCCCTGCACACCACCACATCAATGGTTCAAAAGGGTTTTAGGCTTGCTCCCCAAGTATTCCAAATGGATTGAATAAAGGGTTTCCCCGATAGCAAAAATCCAGCTTTAAATCTGATAAAGCGGTTTTTTTTTTGTTTTGTTTTGTTTTTTTTGTTTTGTTTTTTGTAAGACAGGGTTTTGCTCTGTCACCCAGGCTGGAGTGCAGTGGTACAATCTTGGCTCAGTGTGGCCTTGACGTAATTCGGGCTCAAGCGATCCTCTTACCTCAGCCTCCTGAGTAGCTGGGACTAGTGGCATGCACCACCCGTCTGACTAATTTTTAATTTTTTTGTAGGGACAGGGTCTCACCATGTTGTCGAGGCTTGTCTTGAACTCCTGGGTTTAAGTGATCCGCCCATTTCAGCCTCCCAAAGTGCTGAGATTACAGTTGTGAGTCACCACGCCTGGCCAAAGCACATTTTTAAAGGCTTGAGGTGAGAGGGAAAGCAGTGGAAGTGATTGTTCTGTTGAGTGTCTATTGACCCATTAAATACACCAGACAAGAACTAATCTTGTTCTACCCAAAGAACAAGTCTCTTCCTTTTCACTTTTTGGCACATTTAGCGCAGTCAAGAGCTAATTAAAGTCTTTTCGGTTTCTCAGGGCTGCCTGTCTTCCCTGTGGCACATCCTGTTCTGTTTTTCTTCTTGGCTTCCAATTGCAGCTGGATACAAAGAAGTCAGAGGTGATTTCCCACTTGTTTGGATGTGCCAGCTACTATATTTCTAAATTTCTAGTCCCCCCCACTGACAATCTGTGCCTGAGATTTTTCTGGTCTCTGCGTAAGTTCAGGATATCTCAGATGGGGCCTTTGCTCAGCAAATAGTGGATAATATTGCTGGGTTGGGTGAAACATGGACACAGGAGCTTTACGTGTCCCCAAGGAAGTAGCTCCAAATAGCCACCCCAAAATGCAGATGGTATATTAGGAAATTTTGTTTGCAAAGACAATTTTTTTCTCAGATTGTCTCAAATAATTCATTCTCATGACAGTATTTCTTAAATACCTGCTATGTACAAGGCACTGAGCTGGGGTAAGCTTTTTAGAAGAGGCCACATGGCAGGGGGAGAGAAATCACATGGAAACTCACAAATAGTCATAAGGCAGGACTTCGTGGAAAATGCACAGGCAGTGAGTACTCAGGAGCATGTTAGAGATGGGGGCATCTGGTCACCCCAAGTCTGTAGCAATCAAGCTGGCCTCCACCATGATGGTGATTCATTTGCTCTATTTCTCTGTTCTTTCTGCTACCCTGGCTGCCTCCGTCCTTGCCAACTATTTCTGCTCACTCTACTGCTGCCTACTCGTGTCCTCTGCTAATCCTGGGGTCCATGGCCCCTGCTGCCTCATGGCCTCTGCCTGCCTCCTTTTGGTGTCCTTTCAGTTTCTTCTTATGCTGCAAGTGCCTTCCTCCCTCCCTGCATCTCTATTTGGATTCCTGAGCCTGATCATTGATGGTCTCAGTTAAGCTCCGTGTTCCCAGTGGGAAGAGCTTCCACTGCGGGCCACACGACACACACTGCTGCTCAACCTTTAGGGCAGGAAAACACAAAGGGGTGATGTACCAGAGAGATGCATGCAGGAAGTAATATGTCAACTTTACAGGAAGCCCGAGCTATCCATTCTCCAGGTAAAAAGGTAGGAAAGAGGCCTGGCGCAGTGGCTCACGCCTGTCATCCCAACACTTTGGGAGGCCAAGGCGGGTAGATTGCCTGAGCTCAGGAGTTTCGAAACCATCCTGGGCAACATGATGCTACTTCCGAGTAGCTGGGAATACAGGCATGCACCACTGTGCCCAGCTACGTTTTTTGTATTTAGTAGAGCAAGGTTTTCCTACCCTAAAGATTGAGTTGCAGCATGTGTCGTGTGGCGGAGACAGGAGAATCGCTTGAGCCCAGGAGGTGGAGGTTACAGTGAGCCAAGTTCGTGCCACTGCACTCCAGCTTGAGTGACAGAGTGAGACTCTGTCTCAAAAAAAAAAAAGTAGGGAAAAATTCTCAGGCAAAGGAAACGCATGTATGAAGTTTCCCAGTGGGAAGTTACCAACTGTCCTTCTTTGCCCGAACTATCCCAGCTGAGCCCTGGAAGTCTTAGGTCCTGGAAAACTTTAGTTCCAGGCAAACTGGGATGCTGATCACCTGGAAGTCAGCAGTGCTCGTTCACTTACCTGTCATCCATGGCTGCTTGCACGCTCCAATGCAGAGTTGAGCAGTTATGCCAGAGACCATGTGGTCCCCAAAGCCTAAAATTTACTCTCTGTCTCTTTAAAAAACGTTTGCTGAGCACTGAGCAGGACCCAGGAAGAGTAGATAAGTTATCTGTTAAGGCGAGGGGGTATAACTAGTTATAATGGTCACAACTAGTTATAATGGTCACAAGAGTGACCTTTATATAATTTACTATGACTTTGTCCATTTATTTTCCCATTGGAAGTGATTTTTTTTTTTTTTAGACAGGGTCTTGCTCTGTTGCCCAGGCTGGATTGCAGTGGGACAATCTTGGCTCAGTGTAGCCTCGACCTCCTGGGCTCAAGCAATCCTCCCGCCTCAGCCTCCCAAGTAGCTAGGATTATAGGCGCAACACCATGCCTGGTCAGTGTTTTTATTTTTTGTATAGATGAGATCTCACTATGTTGCCCAGGCTGGTCTTGAACTCCTGGCCTCAAGCAATCCTCCTGCCTCAGCCTTCCAAAGCCCTGGGATTACAGGCATGAGCCACTGGGACCCATTTTTAAAACCTAAATTAGATTATGTCACTCTCCTGCTCAAAATCTTTCAATGGTTCCCAGCTCACTGGGAATACAATTCAAGGATCCCCTTTATCTCTGAGACAGACCTCACCTCCTCCTGTTGCTCTTGCTCACTCCACGCCACCCTCATCCCCGTTGTTCCTCAAACATGCAGAGCGCATTCCTGTCTCAGGACCTTTGTGTTTGCTGTTCCCTTTATCTGGACCGTTTCCCCAGATATACACATGCCACTTCATTCACGTTTCTATTCAAAGTTTTCCTTTCAGAGAAGCCTTCCCCATCATTGCAGCACTTTTTGCTTCCTGACATCACTTATTTGTCGATTTTCTGTGTCTACACTAGTAGGTCAGACACAAGAGGACAAGGATGTTGTTGTATCCCCAGCTCACAGAACAGTGCCACTCACAATATTGGTTGGATAAATGAATGGTTGGAAACGGCAGGAATTTTTTGCATGTCTCCAGGCTATGTCCCCACTCATTGGACCATATTATTGTTAATCAATATTTCATTTTAGCCAATATCCATCCTGTTACAATTATGTGGCTGTCTGTCTCTGTCACCAGCTGGCCTTGTTTCCTGCCAAACACCTTGTCCTTAATTGTCTCAACAGCTGCCCTGTGCATTTCTCATGCCAGATGCCAGCCTGAAATGCTGCCATTTCTCTGCCTGAAAAATCCTCAGGATGATTCTTCAAACCCCTGAAATGGACAATGACATTTCATGCATAGATGCACTTTTCTAGGGAGAGGGTCCAGAGCCGTCACCCAGTTTGCAAGAGGGTCCTCCACCCTCCAAAGGCCGAGGTGCTCTGATTTTAAGCAACAGCAGTCCATTTACCTAAACCATGTTAATCTTTCTATCTGTGTGGCAGGCCCTCCTGGGGTGCCTTCCGCTGGCTGATACCTTGTGATTTCTTCTGTTCTTCATACCTGAGCTGGTTTCACCAGGATGCTCTCTGTGCACCTCTGGAAGCTTCCTCTCTTCTGCCACATTCTGAAATCTTAGGCTAAATACCACCACACTCCCCTACAGCAAGCAGGGTCCCTAGGGGTTGCCCCCACATGGCTGTTTTATTCCAGGCAGTGAAATGGGCTGGGTTGAACCCCCTGCAACTGAAGCAGCATCGTTTGTCTGCGGTAATACCAGAGGTTTGTTGTCTTACGCAAGGAAATTGAAGATGCGGACACACAAAGAGTGACTTTAAGAGCAGAGTGTTTAAGGGGCAAAAGAGAAAAGCTCCCCCATGCAGAAGGAGGGGGTTTCTGAATGGGTCTCCCGGGTTTGGGGCAAGATGTGGTTGGTTTCATAAATGAGCTTGAAGAGGCGGTGTCTGATTTACATAGGGTGTAGTGGATTGGTTGGACCAGGTGTGCCATTTACACAGGGCACCAAGAGGCTGGCCCTCCCACCCTAATCTTTTATTATGTAAATGAGGTGTTTACCTGGCCAGCACTGTATTGACTGCATACATGATGACAAAGGAAAGGGAAGAGGAAACCTCCGTGTTGAATATGCCTGGCTTCCAGGTACCCCTTTTCTATTGGCATAGCTGCTGGCATCACCTGTGCAAGCTTCCAGCTTGCTTATCTAGGCTTGCAGCTTGATTTTTCAGGCTGCTTTTCATGAAAAGGATACCCTTACCGAGGATTCCCTTACCCCTCATTAACTCCTAAATAATTTCTTTTTCGCTCTTGCATCACAGAGACGCTTTTTTGGCTCCTGTATCGCAGGGACGCTTTTCTGGGAAGAGCTGCCTGCCAGCCCCCGACAGAATGGCGTCAAGTGCGTCATTCTTAATGAACCCAAGGCCTGGTTTACTGTTCGGTGACGTGTCTGTGCTGCGAGATTCATTTCCTGCCAAGGTCCTCTGCTCATTTCTCAAAGTCATTCAGGCGAGGCGGCCCAACTGGGGAGACTCAGGGTTCTCCTTTTACTCTGAGGAAATGTCAGAAGTCCGTCCTTTCTAAAAGTCACTGGCAGGGAGGAAACTTGGACAGTGCCGTTGCCTCAGCTGTGAGAGGATTTTCCTTTCCAGGAGGAGAATTATTCCAATGAAGCTCACCTGCAAACGCAGCTGCTGGCCTTCTTCTAGTGATGTGTGGAAGGTTAGGAAGAGAGAGGCCAGGGCAGAGCTGGGGTTCCAGCTGGGAAATACAACTAAGGGATATAACTAAGCTTCTGGCAGGAGGGGTCAGCTGTGGGCTGTATTCAGGTTCCAAGGGACCTAGCCGGGAAGGGGTGCCCCTGGGCGTCTTTAGCTAGACCATCCCAGCTCATCCTCCCCTACAGCAGAGGCCCAACCTGCCCAAAGCCACCCTCTTTCTTTTCTTTTTTTTTTGAGATGGAGTTTTGCTCTTGTTGCCCAGGCTGGAGTGCAATGGCGTGATCTCAGCTCACCGTAACCTCCACCTCCCAGGTTCAAGCGAATCTCCTGCCTCAGCCTCCCTAGTAGCTGGGATTACAGACATGTGCCACCACACCCGGCTAATTTTGTATTTTTACAAATACAAAATTTAGAGACAGAGTTTCTCCATGTTGGTCAGGCTGGTCTCGAACTCCCAACTTCAGGTGATCCACCCGCTTCGGACTCCCAAAGTGCTGGGATTACAGCCATGAGCCACCATGCCCGGTAAGCCACCCTCTTTCTTTCATGCAGGAGAATTCTTACTGCATACGCACCGTGTGCAGCGTCCTGGGCCTACAGAGATAAAATGTGTTCTTGTCTTTAGGAGAATAGAGATTCAACTAGGTAATTACATCCAAATGTGAGGAGATGGAAGTGCCAGGGGCCCTGAGGGCAGAGGCTTGGGGGCCCAAAGGAAGACTTCCTGGAGGAGGTGACATCCAAGTGGAAATTATTACATTCAGACCTAAAGGAGGGAAGAGTCCTGGCTTAGTTTCTCAAGTGCCACTGCCTAAAATTCTTTTAAAAGGGAACAAGTTTTTTGCTGTTTTTAATAGCAGGTAAACAGTAAAGCAAAGCAAACAGCCCTTGAGACCTAGGGGAGGGTGGGAGAGCAGGACGAGAACACAGAAGGAAGATGTGGGAGGCAAAAAAGAAAAAAAAAAAACCCACAACCCCAGGAAAGTGACCAGCAGCACCAGCAGCACCTGGTTGGGGGCGGGGGGGAGTGACTGTGAAAAATGCAGATTACCTGGGCCACCCCAGACCCAGTAAATCAGAAGCTGTGGGGATGGGGCCTGCAATCTCTGTGTTAACAAATTCTCCAGGTGATTCTGATGCCTGCTCAAGTTTAGAGCCGCTGGGCTGTAAGCCTGGGACACAGCAGTTCTCATTAGTGTTTAATGAGAGTGATGAGGGAATCAATTAGCCAATTACTCTACCTTGGAAAAGAGGAGCAGTGTGTTCTCAACCTTGGCTGCACATTAGAAGCACCCTGAGAGCTTTTAAAAATCCCAAGGCCACCTCGCCCGGCTAGTTTTTTGTATTTTTAGTAGAGACGGGGTTTCACCGTGTTAGCCAGGATGGTCTCGATCTCCTGACCTCGTGATCCACCCGTCTCGGCCTCCCAAAGTGCTGGGACTACAGGCTTGAGCCACCGCGCCCGGAGGCTGAGGCAGGAGAATGGCGGGAACCCGGGAGGCGGAGCTTGCAGTGAGCTGAGATCCGGCGGGCCACTGCACTCCAGCTCGGGCTACAGAGCAAAACTCCGTCTCAAAAAAAAAAAAAAAAAATCCCAAGGCCTGGGCCATGCCCCAGACCAATTACATAAGAATCTCTAAAGGGGACCCAGGCACTGACATTTTTAAAGCACATTAGGTGATTCTAATGTGCAGCCAACACCGAGCACCACTGCAGTAAAAGAAGACATTGGGTTGGACATAGTGGCTCACACCTGGAATCCCAGCACTTTGGGAGGTCGAGGCAGGCAGATCACTTGAGGTTAGAAGTTCAAGACCAGCCTGGCCAACATGGTGAAACCCCATTTCTACTAAAAATACAAAAATTAGCCAGACAAGGTGGTGTATCCCTGTAATCCCAGCTACTCGGGAGACTGAGGCAGGAGAATTGCTTGAACTCAGGAGGGGGAGGTTGCAGTGAGCTGAGGTTGCGCCATTGCACTCCAGCCTGGGCAACAGAGCAAGACTCTGTCTCAATAAACAAAGAATTAGCATGGTGTGGTGGCTACTATGCACTTGTAGTCCCAGCTACTTGAGAGGCTGAGATGGGAGGATTGCTTGAGCACAGGGAGGTTAAGGCTGCAGCCATGATCACACTACTGCACTCTAATCTGGGCGACAGAGGAGACCTTGTCTCAGAAAAAGAAAAAAAAAAAAAAAAAGCATCAGCAATACACTCTGTTTTGAATGGCTTAGATAACTTTATTTTTTAAAATATATTTATTTCAGTAGCTTTTGGGGTACAATTGGTTTTTGGTTATATGAATGAATTGTACAGTGGTGAAGTCTGAGACTTTAGCACAACCATCACCTGAGTCATGTACAGTGTACCCAATATGGAGTTTTTTCTCCCTCACCCTCCCACCCTCCTTCTGAGTCTCCAAAGTCCATTATATCACTCTGTGTGCCTTTGCTTACCCATAGCTTAGCTCCCACTTATTAGTGAGAACATGTGGTATTTGGTTTTCCACTCCTGACTTACTTCACTTAGAATAATGGCCTCCAGCTGCATCCAGTTGCTGCAAAAGTCATTATATTTCATTCTTTCTTATGGCTGAGTAGTATTCCTTGGTGTATATATACCAAATTTTCTTTATCTTTGGTCGATGGGCACTTAGGTTGGTTCCATATCTTTGCAATTGTGAATTGTACGGCAATCAACATACGTGTGCAGGTGTCTTTTTGATACAGTGACTTATTTTTCTTTGGGTAGATACCCAGTAGTGGGATTACTGGATCGAATGGTAGATCTACTTTTAGAGAACTTTATTTTAAACAGGAATGGCATACATAGAAGTGCATATCAAGTAACAAGTGATTTAGAGAAAATAGAGCTGCTTTTTTAAATATATATATCCTATAATAAAAAATCTGAAAGCTGAGAGCCTAGAACTGGAACAGCAGCCTCACAATGTCTTCAGCAATCTGGGCTCCTTCTAGGTGACCACTCTAGAAGCGTGGCTTTCAGAGCCACAATGTAACTACTAGAGCTATCCCATTCATGTCCCAGGAAGGAAAAACTTAAAGAATGAGGGACAAAAAAGAGTAGCTGCTCTCTTGTTTAATCTTCTCTAAGGAATGCTCCTGGAAGCCCCAACCAGAGACTTACGCTGAGAGCTCATTGGTCAGGACTGTGACACATGACTACCCTCAACTGCAAGGGAGTCTGGGAAATGCAATATTGTAACTGAGCACCTTGCCATTGAGAGCAATATTGGGTTCTGTTATTAAGGAAGAAGTGGGAAATGGATATTGGATAGAGAGAATGAAGACTGGGTAAGTAGCCACCAGTCCATTTCTGTATTAGAGTTCTCCAGAGAAACAGAACCAATAAGATATTTCTATAAACAGATGTATTATAAGGTATTGCTTACATGATAATGGAGGCTGAGAAGTCCCACAATCTTCTGTCCGCAAGCTGGAGACCCAGGAAAGCAGATTGCATGGTTGGAAGGCCTGAGAGGTGAAGAGTCAATGGGGTCAATTCTAATCTGATCTGAAGACCTCAGAATCAGGGGTTCTGAAGCTTGATGTCCCAGCTCACTCAGTCAGACAGAAAGGGAATCTAACCTTCTTCCACCGTTTTGTTCTATTCAGGTCCTCAATGGATTGGACAAGGCCCACCCACACTGGGGGGGGGGGGGGTCGGCTGCTTTTCTCAGTTCACTGACTCAAATGCTAATATCTTCCATGAACAGCTTCACCGACATACCAGAAATAATGTTAAGCAGATACATGGGCATCTTGTGGCCCCGTCAAGTTGACGTATAAAATCAACCATCACAGTGTCCCAAAAATCTTCCTTGGATGTTCATGGATGAATGATTTAGGGGGGTTTGTGCTACAGAACCGTATTAGACTCAAAACTAGGAGAGAACTTCCCCAGAAAGCTGTAAGGCATTTAATTAATAAAAACTGCGGTGTCTACACATTCCATCTTTGACTGGCTAGTGGTGGTGGTAGGGAGGGTGGTCAAGATGAGTAGGGGTGACAGAGAGAGAGACAGAAAGAGACTAATCAGAGAAGTCACCAGGATTCTGGGGAGCGATTTGAGGTTATAAAGAGGTGGGCACTGTTTTCAAGGTTTCACAGTGAATCAGTGAACTAGGGGGCAGAACCTGGAGAGAACAGAGATCTGCTGTGACAAGGAGGAATTTTGTTTCTGCAAAGAGTGAGTGGAGGGTTAATCTGGACTCTGAGTCATGAGGAATAGAAACCCAGCTTCAAGTATATTTAGCAAAAAAGTAATTTACTGTCTAACCTAATTGAATAGTATGAGGAGTATGTAGAATTCAGGCATGGCTCGATCTAGGTGAAAGAACCTCCAAGCTATGGCTTCAGTTATCACCTCTCAGGTGATCCTTGGTTCAGAAGAGCCCTTAGGCAATCTACTGTGTTCCCTGTTTGTGCTTTTGTGGCCTGTCATGGTGAGCAAGTCCGCTGGAATTCTCAGGTAACAGGGAATAGAGAGACACATAATATCAATGTTTTCATGCAAGCATAATGCCCTTATTTAAGGGAAGCAGTAGTGAGGGGTGTTCATTTCCTACATATTAGGCAAGTCCAGCTGGATTCTTATGGTGCAGGGCTATTTGCCCTTCCCTGACACTCTGTGGTCTCTTCTCTGAACCAGCTAATGTGATTTGTTAGCTGTTATTGATTGTTTGTGGTTTTTGGTTTTTTTTTTTTTTTTGAGTCGAAGTCTCACTCTGTCACCCAGGCTGGAGTGCAGTGGTGCCATCTCGGCTCACTGCAACCTCTGCCTCCTGGGTTCAAGTGATTCTCCTGCCTCAACCTCCTGAGAATCTGGGATTACAGGCGCACGCAACCATGCCTGGCTAATGTTTTTTTTTTTTTAATATTTTTAGTAGAGATGCGGTTTCACCACATTGGCCAGGCTGGTCTTGAACTCCTGACCTCAAGTGATCCACCTACCTCAGCCTCCCAAAGTGCTGGAATTACAGGCATGAGTCACCGTGCCCAGCCTGTTGTTGATTTTTATACATTAAAAAAATAGAATTAAATGTTTTCAGCCATGAAACATCAGTCCACTGATGGGATGCCCAGACATGGAGAAACTCTAAAGACAGGCTTCTAGAGAGAGGAAAACAGTGCATCATCTAGCAGGCTTTCTGTACATCTCTCGTTCTGGCTAATGGTTCCAGGCAGCTATTTTTGTATTGTTTGCTTGTCCTGTCTTTGTTCTTTTCATCTTATAGGTACTCACAGCATATCAGGGCCTCAATGGGGCAACAGAAATGCACATATGAATAAACAAGCAATAATCCTGGCCCTGAAAGGCAGCTCATAATATGCTCGCCCGTATCTGCGTAGGCCTTCCGCCTGCAGGGCTGAGGCAGCCTGACTGCCCCACCAGGACTGGCATCTCTTTGCCTGTTGCTTGCATTGGCTTCCAGAAGCCTCTCTGCCTACGCACAGGTGGCAAAAGTGCCAGATGCTCCTCCAGTGATGGACGGGAGTCAGTGCATGGAGCCTCACTCCTGGGGAGAAACCGTGAGATGCATGCTCTTCACTGGCATGCATGGGTCCCAGGGGCCCGCGGTGGTGACAGCCCCTCTAGAGGCTGCTGCCCTCCTCCTCTATCTCTCTTCCCCACCGACTGTGCTTCCTAGGATCACCTCCCAAATAAATAGCTGGCATGCAAACCCTTGTCAGCAGCTCTGCTTCTGAGGGAACCCAACCCAGGACAACCCCCGATGTCTTCTGGAGACCCCGTGAACAGCATGGAGGCACCATAATCAAAGCACGCCCAGGGCATGGGCAGGGGAGCACGGAGAAGGTGACTCGAGAAGGGGGCTGGAGAAAGTGAGAGATGTGACCTGGGGCAAAGCGAAGGCAGGGCATTCCTGGCAGATGCAATTGCAAGAGCAGGGCTGTGAAGGGCTGAAATGGCGCTTGAGGCAAGATATGGCTTGGAATTGTGTTATTTGTGATTTTCCTTTTTCCCCTCTTCCTCATATGAACTGCTCTGGGACTCGGGAGCAGAGATGAGATGGGATATAGCCTTGAGGAAAAATGGATAGTAGGAGGGGAAAAGACAGCACAAAACAAAGTACAGAAGGTTTTAAATTATTTTTCCCAAAACAGGCTTCTTGGAATCAAGGATGAAGCAGAGCACAGAAGCTTCTCTTCCCGCCCAGGGAGGAGACACAGGAGGGTCACAGGGCCAGGAGCAGCACAGAGCACGGGGAAAAGGTAGGACGTTAGAACCTTTGGCGTGGGGATGCTGGCACACCCTGGAGGCCTGGGTGGTTGCTGTGGAGCATTTGTTAGAATTTTATTGTAATTACGACTTTTGCAATGAAAAGTAATGGCAAAAACCGCAACTACTTTTGCACCAACCTAATGAACGCTACATTCACTATTTACCTGGGCACTGTGGGGTGATAATTCCGTGGCAGCTTGACTGCTCAGGCCCATGGAGTGTCCAGGAGAGGATGTCCAGACGCCCCACCCCCATGCTGAGACTGGGCCCCTTCCAGTGCCACATGGCCAAGGTGATAACCCTCTTCCTCAGAGCTGCATTAGGGTATGAGAGGCCCTCAACGGTGGTGGAAACCCACCCACACCCAGACCCCACACAGGCTAAATCTGAAGAGTGCTGGTAAGGTTTGGCTGTGTCCCCACCCAAATCTCATCTTGAATTGTAGCTCCCAAAGTTGCCACATGTTGTGGGTGGGACCCAGTGGGAGATAATTGAATCATTGGGGTGGTTTCTCCTATACTGTTCTCATGGTAGTGAATAAGTCTCATGCGATCTGATGGTTTTATAGGGGAAACCCCTTTCACTTGGTTTTCACTCTCTCTTTGCCAGCCACCATGTAAGATGTGTCTTTGTTCTTCCCTCACCTTCCGCCATGAGTGTGAGGCCTCCCCAGCCACATGGAACTGTGAATCTATTAAACCTCCTTTTCTTTATAACTGACCTAGTCTCTGGTATGCTACTTTACCAGTAGCATGAAAACAGACTAAGACAAGTGCCAACCTGTCTGGGCAAGATGCCAGCTCTGTACAAGGTGAAGGAAATGACAACTCACAACATGGGGAGAAAATAACGACCTTTGAATCACCCCCTCATGCTGTGCACAAAGGCCTGCTCATTGTATGTGAATCTACAGATGATATAAATACATGTATATATGTTATATAAAAGCTCTGAGATTCACTTTTTAGTTGTCTCAGCATGAACGTGACAATTCAATTGAGCTGCTCTGCAATAAGGATGAAAGGATAAAATTAGAACCAATTAAAGTTACTTGATGAAATATCTCATAAGCACCACAGAAAATCCAATGTTAAGTAATGGGGTGACCTGACATGTGAAGTCTCGCTGTCTCATCCCCAGTGCAGAGAGAATAAATGGGCTGGAGCTCTGAGGCCTGAGAGGTCGGTGGCCAGCTTGAGGGTAGTGACAGTAGGACCCTAGGAGAAAGGAGAGGTCAGCTAAGATGGATGGGGGAGTCTCTTTTGGGTATCCCCTCCTGTGCTTTGATATTTTTCCCAGAGGTTGCTGGGGCTTATCTTTGGGGTGCATCACCAAAAATATCCTTCCTAGAAGATGGAGTGAGGGATAAGATACCCAACAGTCAGAAGATGTGATTTCAGATGCTGGCTTGCCACTGAGTCATGAACAACTCCTCGTAAACTCACTGAACATCCCTACGTGGAGTTCCCTCGTTTGGAAAAGTGGGAATAAGATGCCTGAATTACTCTCCTGAATTATTGTCAAGCTTTAACTGCTTAATCCACTCCTTTTTTTTTTTTTTTTTTTTTTTTTGACAGAGTCTTGCTCTTTTGCCCAGGCTGGCATGATCTTGGGTCACTGCAACCTCCGCCTCCTGGGTTTAAGTGATTCTCATTCCTCAGCCTCTGGAGTAGCTGGGATTACAGGCACATGCCACCACACCTGGCTATTTTTGTATTTTTAGGAGAGACTGGCTTTCACCATTTTAGCCAGGCTGGTCTCAAATTTCTGACCTCAGGTGATCTGCCCACCTCAGCCTCCCAAAGTTCTGGGATTACAGGCGTGAGCCACCTCACCTGGCCTTAATCCACATTTGGAAGGATTAACAACTCCTTACAAATGGAGGAGGCCATCGTTAGGTTATCAGCATCAACATCTCCACCACCACCACTCTTAGGGCCATGCTGTCTGGTAATCTATAGGAAGAGATGCAGGAGTGATCCTCCCAGGCAAGTCTGCATCGCAAGAGTCATGTTTCTTGAGATACAACATTTCCACCCAGAAGTCAGACTTTCTGGGTTTTGTGACCAAAGGATAAGGAGAGCATTTTGTGACAGGGGAGCATTTTGGTGCCCTGACCTCAAATCACATAGGCAACAGTTTATTGTACCCATGAGCAGGCCTGGATCTGCAAGGAATGTACTTCCTCACATTTAAAACGTGATGTTCTTTGCATCACTTGCATTTTGGCAGAACTGGACATTGCAGGAAAATAAGCTTGAATGTAGGCTTCTTCCTGGAATGTTTTGCATCTAAATAACTGCTTTAGGCCAGGCGCGGTGGTTCATGCCTGTAATCCTAGCACTTTGGAAGGCCGAGGCCCGGGTGGATCACCTGAGGACAGGAGTTTGAGACCAGCTTGGTCAACCTGAGGAAACCCCGTCTCTATTAGAAACACAAAAATTTTCCAGGTGTGGTGGTGTGTGCCTGTAATCCCAGCTACTCAGGAGGATGAGGCACAAGAATCGCTTGAACCCGAGAGGTAGAGGTTGCAGTGAGCCAAAATCGTGCCACTGCACTCCAGCCTGGACAACAGAGATACTCTGTCTCAAAAAAACAAAAATAAAAAATGAAAAGCTAAATAACTGCTTTAGTTATTCCTTTTCCAGAATTCTGGGCCTGGAGTTCTTCCTTGGTGACTTGGTTAAGGATAAGCACTTAAACGGAGGTATCCCCGTATGTGTTGTACTGGTCACTTATGTCACCAAATCTCAGGGAAAGATTGGTGAAGATGGAGATAATACTTCTGTAAGCTTTGGCCATAGCTAGATGCAACTTGAATATAAGCAAGGGGTCCGCACGGGCCAGTTCCCTGTATAAAGTTGCACCAAATCCCAGCACTCAATGTAATTAAAAATCAGTCCAAAATCTCTATGTCCAGGTTACATCCCAGACCGATTCAACCAGAAGCTCTGGGGTGGGGCCTAGCATCATTCTTTTCTTTTCTGTTTTTGTTTAGTTTTTGAGACAGGGTCTCGCTCTGTCACCCAGACTGGAGTGCATAGCTCACTGAAGCCTCGAACTCCTGTGCTCAAGTGATTGTCCTGCCTCAGCTTCCTGAGTAACTGGGACTACAGGCACACACCACCATGCCTGGCTAATGTTTTGATGTTTTGTAGAGATGGAGTCTTGCTATGTTGCCCAGGCTAGTCTCAAACTCCTGGCCTCAAGTGATCTGCCTTCCACAACCTCCCAAAATGCTAGCCACCATGCCTGACCCTGGCATCATTATTTTCTGACACTCTCTGATAGTCCAATGCCCAGCTAAGATTTAGAAAGACTGATGTAGTGGGTTGAGGGGGCAAGGACTGTTTGAGAAAGTGACATTTGAATGAAGATATAAAAAATAAGGAGAGATCCAAGAAAAAAGTTTCGGAAAAGTGCCAAATAAAAGGTAAAAACTGAGACGCTTATTCCAGTAATTCAATGAAAAATGCCATATTTGCCTTTTACAATTACTTTTTTTTTTTTTTTTTTGGACTGGGTCTCGCTCTGTTGCCCAGGCTGGAGCACAGTGGTGTGATCTCAGCTCAATGTAGCTTTGACCTCCCGAGCTCAAGCCATCCTCCCACCTCAGCCTCCTGAGTAACTGGGACTATAAGCACATGCCACCATGCCTGGCTATTTTTTTATGTTTTCTAGAGACGGGGTCTTATGATGTTGCCCAGGCTGATCCTGACTCCAGGGCTCAAGAGATCTGCCTGCCTTGGCCTCCCAAAGCGCTGGGATTACAGGTGTGAGCCACCATGTCTGGCCTAAAACTTCTTATTCTTTAGAAAATACTGACATAAGGACCAAAGATAACGCCCAGTATCCCCAGACATGATGGCTAGCCTAACCTCACGATTCAAACTGACCAGAAGGATCTTTCTAAGGAGGAGCCTCTTCTTCCTCCAAGATATTTAAAATAGGGCTTGATGGAAGAGAATTTTGCTTGATTGGGGTTTTCAGGATGCCACCTGCTACATAAAATGAATATACAGGGCATTGGGGCTCTAGGAGGTAGAATTGCTAGGGCGGAGAAAAAGGTAGGGGCAAGTAGATTCATCTCATTAAGTTCTGTGCGAGGTGGTTTTTCTTCCTCGTCTCAAGCCCACCACTGGGACGGAGAGAGGAGGAAGGTAATTCATGGACACAGAATCACACCTAATTTAAACTCTTGGTCTGCTGTGGCAAGGGATTTGTTTGATTTATTGATTTCCTGTAACACAGACTTAGAAACAATAGTAAATACTGCATTGATCTTCAAGAGCATATCATAAGGCACTATTAGCAAGATGTGCAAACACAGACATAAGGGATAACAAGCCAAAACTCTCTCCTGGGAAGCCATAACGGTGCCAAGGGAACCAACTTTTTAAAGTGAAAATTTCTTTGGGTCGTTAGAAATGTCAGGCTACCTGGAAACAGTGGCTCCCACAGCTGAAACGCATCTGCCTGACAGAGATGCCTGGATTTTCCTAGCACGAGCTGCTCTCTGCCGTCCCCCTTCAGCCGGCTGCTACCCCATAGACCCCTGAGGAGGCTGTGTCAAGAAGGAAGTTTCCAGATGCTGGAATGGATCAGCCTAGTTTGGTTTCTGCTTTGTCCTTTCTCCCTTCTGTCTCTAGGTATCTCAGTCTGTTTGGGCCGCTATAACAAAATACCATAGACTGGGTAATTTAAATTACCCAGAAGTTTGTTTCTCGCCATTCTGGAGACTGAGAAGCCCAAGATCAAGGTACTGACAGATTTGGTGTCTGGACAGGGCTGGCTTCCTGGACCATAGATGGTGTCTTCTCAATGTTCTCTCACATAGTGGGAGAGATGAGGGGTTTTTCTGGGGCCTCTTTTGTAAGGGCACTAATCCCATTCATGAATGCTCCACTCTCCTGACCTAATCACCTCCCAGAGGCCCCGTCTCCTAATACCATCACCTTGGGGGTGAGGATTTCAACATATGCACTTTATGGGGTACATAGACATTTAGTCCATTGCACTAGGTCATTCACACCTTTTCAGGACTTGCTCCTGAGCCCCTCTAGACCTGTGCCTTGCTGGTGTCCCAGTGCCCTCTCCTGCTTGTTGGTCCGGACATGCCTCTTGTGGTCAGGAACTCTGCTCTCCGCTCCTCCATCCTGCCTCCTGTCTGGGCAAGCACTATGCTCTCCAGCTTCCAGATGTTCAGCCCATGCCCGTGGCTGAACCGCAGTGCCCTGTGAAGCCCACAGAAATAAGCCTGGACCCCTGACCAATCAGCAAAGCCCCTGCCTTAAGTATGCCCCCAGCCTGCTCCTCCTTCTTCATGGCTTGATGTAATATCTCTCCTGTTTCAGGCCTGAAACATCTTCTTAGTCTTGCTTCTGAACAATGGTTCTTGAGAGTCTCCCCATAGCGGCTACCTTCCTTTCTTCTCTTTGCTGATCTTTTACCTTCCTTTATTCCCTGCTCAAAATTCTCCTTTTTCTGAAAGATGGAAGAGCAGCAGGAAGCTGGAAGAGCTATTGATCAAAGCTGCATTTACCTAAAAACAGCATAGGGATGAAGCAGAGAGATTAAGTAATTCTCCAAACACATGTAGCTGGTAAGTGTCAGAATCAAGACTGGAGCCCAGCAGTTTTATTCAGAGACTAGGTACCTTAGTCTCACGATGCTGCCTTCCCGCTTTAGAAGGCTCTTCAAGTCTATTATCTCATGCTAAGGATCTAAAGAAGCCAGAGATTTTAACCAAATCAAATTGCCATAAGCAAGAACCTCTACCTCTCCACCAGAGAACACTAGCATGGATGGGTCAGAGGTATTCATCCAGTGAACAAATGTTCATTAGAGAGTTCAATGTGCCAAGCATCTCTAGGTATTGGGATGCAGCAGTAAATAAACCAGAAAAAAATCATATCCTGCCCACAGAAAACTTACATTCTGCTGTGGGGAAGATGGACAATTAAAAAAAGAATAAAATGTATATGATGTCACATGATAATAAAGTCTAAAGAAATAAAGGTGGGGCCGGGCACAGTGGCTCATGCTTGTAATCCCAGTACTTTGGGAGGCCGAGTGGGTGGATCACGAGGTCAAGAGGTCGAAACCATCCTGGCCAACATGGGGAAACCCTATCTCTATGAAAAATACAAAAATTAGCTGGGTGTGGTGGCGCATGAAAGAGGAAAGGCCAGGGCAAAGCAGGCAGTGGAGGTGAGGTGTCTCAGTAGAATGATCTCTGATGCTTCTGGGCCGTGCAATGGGAGCTGATAGACTGACTTTTCTTGATTGTATGTAATCAAAACCACGTGACTTTTGAAAAAGTCTCTGAGATCATTTCTATCTGGGACTGTGTGGGCCTCATGGAAAACAGAATTTTAAAAATGATTGATGTATTGGCACAATTAGTGCTTGTAAATATTTGTTCATCGCATCGTGAAATTGAAGGCTGTGCCCAGTGATCTCACAGATGAAACTGGCTCCATCTTGCCTCGCAGCTTTTACAAAATAGCAATAGCAGGCTCTCAGAGGGTTTCAGATCTGCCACAGCAAAGAGTTGGAAGATATATCCTGTGCTGGGAGGCATGAGAGGTTTTTGTGTCTCTCTGCTTTTTTTTTTTTTTAAGTAGTTAAGCTCAAGCACATCTGCAGATCTAAATGGGGGAGAAATGCCATCCTGTTCACTTTGGCATCTGTGGTCAAAAGGAGCAGAACATTCACCAGGAAAATGAGCCAAGACCGGGTTGTTGGCAGGCCCCTCCCAGCTGCATCCAGTTGAGCACATGCCTGACACACGCACAAAACCGTATGTCTATTTATAATAGAAGAGAGAGCACTTTATAATTAGAAAATAATTGTTGCTTCTTTGGGCATTCTCTATCATAAAACTCTATTGAAACTCCCTGCTATTATGAAGCTTGTCAGAGGCGTGGCTGAGAGGCATTGGTACAAGAAAAGAACATGAGATATGAATACCAGCTAGCCAGCCACGCATCCAAATCCAGGACGTTCCAGACAGGATGCCCACTGGCAAGAAGTCATCATTTCCCTGCCATTCTCATTCGCGAGAAATGTGCTGTTGAAAACACAGGCCTGTTGTAGTGAAGCTTTAATTTGTCTTTCTGATCTGCCCATCAGGGAGCTCCATGGTTGAGCCCTGCCGGAGACTAAGTCATATATGTAAATGACCACCCTGCAGGCACCAGGAAGGGACACAATCCCCAGCTGGATCCACAGGGCCTCCTGGCCCAGTCCCTGGGTTGCGCATTCATTGTATTTGGTCTTCCTAACACAGCACATTTATGAAGACAAATGGGAAAATCAAGAGAACTGGATTTGTTCCAAACTGAACCAAAACAACGCCAATAAGCATGGGCATTTCTGAGCCTCTAGGACAACACTGTTGGTGTAAGAGAACCCACTCCACGCTCACCCTGTTATCTGTTTGGGCAAGGAAAACAGCACTTTATCTCAGAACAGGTAGAGATGGACGGCTGGACAGATGCCTGTGACCATACACAAGGCCATCCCTATGCTCCCTGGCTGGGACAGATCCAACTGTGAGAGCTCCTTCTGTCCCTGTCCTCCAAACGTGTGGGGAATCTGTTTGTTTGTTTGTTTGTGTTTGTTTTTGTTTCTGAGACAGAGTTTTGCTCTGTTGCCCAGGCTGGAGTGCAGTTGTGCAATCTTGGCTTAGGGCAACTTCCACCTCCCACATTCAAGCAATTTTCCTGCCTCAGCCTCCCAAGTAGCTGGGCTTATAGGCGCCTGCCACCATGCCTGGCTAATTTTTGTTTTTTTAGTAGAGACAGAGTTTCACCATGTTAGCCAGGCTGGTCTTGAACTCCTGACCTCAGGTGATTCGCCCGCCTTGCCCTCCCAAAGTGCTGAAATTACAGGAGTGAGCCACTGTGCCCGGCCCAAATGTTTTTAAACAGATGAAATCATGTTACAATAAACAATGAAGGGACTTCTAAAACGTCTAAGCATCTGTGAAAGGAGACTGGGATGGTTCCATCCAAGAGAGGCACCCCCTGGGCTGACCGCAAAACACGGAATCTGGGAATAGGAAATCCTTTTCCTCCACTGTCTCTCCAAATGAAGATTCAAGGCCAGCTGGAGGGGAAGTGGGGTGGCTTTTTCATCCTTTTCACAGGATGGCTTTGACTTTTCGTTTCATACCTTTCTGTAATTTGTTTTTAATTTTTCAGACTTGTGTTGACATTATTTTGATAATTACAAATCATTACTCAAGAAAGTACCCTAGTCTGTCAAGAAGGCCTTGGTAACACCCACACTGATATATAGTTAGATGATTAGACACACAGATAATGATTCCCATCAAATGTGCCCTGCACCTTTTGCTATTTTGGAACTTTCTAGAACTTCAGTGCTAAACACATCTGTAAGATCTCTGTGGGCAAAGCAGGCTATAGGCTGCCTTGTAGAAAAATGAGCATTTTATAATCTGTTAGCCATGGGAACCACTTCAGCAGAAAGCCTAGAAAGGGCAGATTTTCTGAAAAAGATGACACGTGACGAAATGAAGTATTTTCTCCTTCAAATCCCTTTACAAAAGAAAAATCCCCATTGTGGTTCCTTTCTTATCAAAATCTGGTGCCTGAGAGTAGTATATAGTGTGTATAGTATATAGCGTATAGTATAGTGTGTATAGTTTGTATAGTAGTATATTGTGTGTGTGTGTATATATATACCTACCATTGTGTATATATATACACTGTACGTGTATAAGTATATACAGTATATAAGTATATATTAGTATATATACTATTGTATATATACATGATAGTATATATACTATATATGCTAATATATACTTATATATACATATACACCATATATACATAATATATATATAGTGTATATATACTATATACTATTCTCAGGCACCAGATTTTGATAAGAAAGGAAACACAAGTGGGATTTTTCATATATACACACACACACTATTCTCTAAGAATAAAAATACAAAAAAGTACAAATATATATATATATATTTTTTTTTCTTTTCTTTTCTTTTTTGAGACTGGGTCTCACTCCTTTGCCCAGGCTGTAGTGCAGTGGTGAGATCTCAGCTCACTGCAACCTCTGCCTCCTGGGTTCAAGTGATTCTCCTGCCTCAGCCTCAGTAACCGTGATTATGGGCACCCCCACGACACCCAGCTAATTTTTGTATTTTTAGTAGAGACAGAGTTTCACCACGTTGGCCAGGCTGGTCTCGAACCCCCGACCTCAAGTGATCCATCCGCCTCGGCCTCCCAGAGTGCAGGGATTACAGACGTGAGCCACTGCGGCTGGCTAAGAATAGTATATTTTAAAGTAGAAGAAGCCAGGAGTCTTCTACTGAGAGCCAACCACCCCTCCGTGAGGGGGCTGCACACAGCAATCTCTGTGTTGGCAGCATTGCTTGTGGTGGGCGCCTCACATGGCACCTCCGTCCTGCTGTCAAGCTGCTGCCTCACACGTCAGAACCCAGAAGTAGCCGGGCCTTCCCTTGGCCAGACTATCTGAACTCCAGGAGCCGAGGTACTCCTCTCAGCATTTCGGGGCCCTCCGGCCCATAGTCTAGACTGCCTCTTTGAGTGTGGTCCTGGGCAGCCACAGGAGTTCCCCAGAAAGTTTCACAGAAACACACAATTCAGGCCCCACCACACACCTACCCAATCAGAACCTGCGTATTCCCAAGATCCAGGGATTCCCGTGCCCATCCAGGTTTGCGAAGCATCCGTCCTCCTGCTCAGAAGTGGCCCTACAATCCTCCCAGCTGTTAGCCAGCAGATGAAATCTGTCTGAAGAAACAGCAAACTATGGAAAAGGCCACATATTTATGATTCCAGCTATATGACATTCAGGAAAAAGCAAAACTATGAAGATAATGAAAAGATCAGTGACTGCCAGGGGTTGGGGGTTGGGGAAGGGAGGGATGAATCGGTGAAGCACTGGGGAATATTAGAGCAGTGAAATTATTCTGTATGTTGCTATAATGGTAGATGCCTGTCATGATACATTTGCCCAAACCCACAGAATGTACAACACCAGGAGTGAGCCCTAATGTAAACTATAAACTTTAATTAATAACAACATATCGCGGTTGCTCATGTCTGTAATCCCAGGACTTTGGGAGGCCGAGGCAGGTGGATCACCTGAGGTCAGGAGATCGAGACTATCCTGGCTAACATGGTGAAACTCCGTCTCTACTAAAAATACAAAAATTAGCCAGGTGTGGTGGCATGTGCCTGTAGTCCCAGTTACTCGGGAGGCTGAGGCAGGAGAATCGCTTGAACCCGGGAGGCAGAGGTTGCAGTGAGCCGAGATCGCCCCACTGCACTCCAGCCTGGGCGACAGAGCGAGACTCCATCTCAAAAAAAAAAAAAAAAAAGTATCAATATTATCTCATCAACTGTAACAAACATACCACACTAATGCAAGATGTTTGCAACAGGGGAAGGTCATAGAGTGGGGTGAGGAGACACAACGGAAATCTCCACACTTTCTGCTCATTTTTTTGTAAATTTAAAGCCATTCTGAAAAAGTCTATTAATGAAGCAACATTACCATTAACATTCCCATTAATGAAACAACAATATTTTTGTTACAAATGGTTGGGGTAGCAGATATTCTTAAGCACTTTGGGGTACATAAAGCGATCCCTGAGTTGCTATTGTATGGTTTGCTCTTGCCCAATTTCACATTTCACTGATGCAACCATCCTGCTTTATGGCTGGGCATGATCCAAACTGGTAGAGAAGGAGGCTCCGAGCGTCAGGAGACTCAAGTGGAATGAGGGCTGGGAGTGGTTAGAGATGCCAGGATCCCTGTGAACTGGTGCACCCCCACCAGGATTAGTGTGCATCTTCTGGCGCGATCCACCATGGGTCAGCCCTGGGTTTAGGTGGCTCGGGTTTAAGGAACAAAGTAGAAAGTGACGGAACCTAAGTTGTAATGTAAGAATGAGGGAAAAACACAGATGCAAATATTTTGTGCTCTAGGAAACCTATTAGGAAATTACTAAATCCTGGAACAATGTAAAATATGGCACACATTCTAAAGAACAAGTGTCTATAATGATACATACATCGTACACTTTTTGTTTAAATATGAATTTAATTAAACAGAAAATTGTAAGTGGCTGTGTGAATGATGGGAAGAGGCTTCACGTTACAGAATTCACCTCCAGCAACAATAGCATATTAGACACCAGTGGAACAACTTGACCCAGTGAGCGAATTCGTGATTTCTGTTTACATCACAGCAGGATGTGTCTAGAAATCCCAGGTTAGGAATGGGGGTGGGAATAATTTTGGCTGTGAACAGACTCTTCCCAGCACCAAGTCCTTGACAACACAACCACGTGCAAATACACAGATAGACACATGACTTGAGGTTGGTAAAAACGCTAAACGTGTATACAAAGAATGGACTGTCTTTGAGACCGATCGTCGATTCAATCTCCCCATAAACCTGGTCACAAATCCTGTTCTGAAATAATTTGAGTGAAGACAGCAGGTGACGGGTTTAGAGGCATTTGGCGCACAGGCAGCTGGGAATAAGGATTGCCACACACTCTCTGCAGGCTGTGTATTCTCTCCTGTGTGGCCTCAGATTTTCCCTGGCAAGACTGTGTGCTGCTAGCCAGTGGCCATTAGTTTACCGGGGATGTTAGGTTTTCTTTTCGCCTGGGGTCTCAGACCCTGTCTTCTTCACTGTCATAGAGTTTGCTTGAACTTTGCTTTTCCCAGTGCTCGGCTTCTTCTGTTTCTGGCCATTGTTTTGAAGGGATTTCAGTCCCAGCATTTTGCAATACTTGTTACACTGGTGTAGTGCTTTAAACTGATCAATGAAGGTCATGGAACAGTTGCCTTTAAATCCTTTGTACCTGTGAGTTTGGGTGGAAGGAAACAGCTTTTAAAAACAGGACACTTTCATCAGTTTAAAAAGAAAAACTTGAAAGGGGAAACTAATGGTGCATGGAACATATATGAATTTCAGTTTTAGGTAAGAATGGCCACAGAGTCGGGCGCGGTGGCTCACGCCTGTAATCCCAGCACTTCGGGAGGCCGAGGCAGGTGGATCACGAGGTCAGTAGATCAAGACCATCCTGGCTAACATGGTGAAACCCTGTCTCTACTAAAAAAATCAGCCGGGTGTGGTGGCACGCACCTGTAGTCCCAGCTACTCGGGAGGGCGAGTCAGGAGAATCGCTTGAACCCCGGAGGCGGAGGTTGCAGTGAGCCGAGATCGTGCCACTGCACTCCAGCTTGGGCGACAGAGTGGTCTCAAAAAAAAAAAAAAAAAAAAATGGCCGCAGGATAGACACAACTATTAGTGAGGGTAAAAAAACAAAGACTGTGGAATTAAGTAAGGGAAAAGATCCACTGGCATGTACAGTGAAGATCAAAGGCCTTAGAGTATCCAAGGGTCCCAGTTGCTCACCATTGGAATGTACCAGCATTTTATTGCCCTGCTCCTCATAGCCACACTGACCAGGGCTGGGCTATTTGGATAAAACATAGATCTCTTAGTGATTGAAAGCCACCCCATCCCACCTAGAATTTCTAAATAAAGAATTTCAGAACTTTGGAACTAAAATAAATTATTTTGTTTAGACCCTTCAATTTACAGTTGAAGAAATTCAGGCTAAGAGGTCATGAGACTACCCCAAGAAAACAAAGCAAGTTGATGTAAGAGACAAGATTAGAGTGAAGCCCTCAGAGCTCACTCCCCTGGCAGCCCACTTTGTCCCCAGGAGAAGAAGAATTTTTGTCTCTGGCAGATCCTTTGTCCCCAGTAGGCTCTAGAAGGGTCCATGCTGACCCCTTGGCCAGGAGTAGTTTCAGGGGTTGTTCCTCTTGGTTGGGACATTTAAATACTTAAATTATAAATGGCCATGTTTTCATGTCCCAATTGTGGTAGGTTAGTGTGCTCCTTGAATGCACAGTTGCCCAGCCCCTGCGTCTCCCCAGCTATCTGCAAATGAACAAGAGATCCATCAAAAACTGGTTGAAGGTGCCCTGGGTTCTGGGCAGAATGTCAAAGGGTAGTAGGCTATTGCAGCTTGTTTAGTAGCTAGAATAGTGACCCTGCAGGTCTTCCTGCCAGTCACCAGAAAATCCCCAAATCCCACGCACACACTCAGTCCAGTCACAGCTCCTCACAGAGTGCGGAGGAGGCCAGTTGAACATAGTGCCAGCCACATACCCTCCCCAATAAGTGGCATCTCCTTGAGATGTCCAAGGGTCCTCCTTGTCACCGCAGATGAGCTTTGTCAAAGGAATTTTCCTTCAACGTGAATCCCATGGGGATAAACACTTAGAAGCAGCACATATATAAATCTATAAGGTCTACGTTGGATCCACTCAGCCCCTCCCCATCAATGCATTCTCCACACTGCCACCAGAGTAACCTCTACAAAACATAAGTCATGTCATCTCCTGCTTACAATCCCATTGCTGTCAAAACAAAGACAAAATTCCTGAACCTGCCTGTGATCCTGCACTGTCTGACTGCATCTCCCAACCCATTGACCTCTTCAGCCATTAGAAGTATCCAAGCTCCCTCCTCCCAAAAGTTTCTGCTTGCACTATTCCCCCTGCATGGGATGTTCCTTCCTCTTTTTTCTAGATAAGTCTTGCTCACTTTATTTATTTATTTTATTTATTGAGACGGAGTCTCAATCTTGTTGCCCAGGATGGAGTGCAATGGTGCAATCTCAGCTCATTGCAACCTCTGCTTCCCGGGTTCAAGTGATTCTCCTGCCTCAGTCTCCCGAGTAGCTGGGATTACAGGCACCCACCACCACACCTGGCTAATTTTTTTTTATAGTAAAGTTGGGGTTTCACCATGTTGGCCAGGCTGGTCTTGAACTCCTCACCTCAGGTGATCCACCCACCTCGGCCTCCCAAAATCCTGGGATCACAAGCATGAGACACCACGCCCGGCCCTTGTTCACTTTAAATTCTCAGCTCATTTGACCTTTCCAACCAAGTCACATCTCCCTGTCATAGACTCTCCTGGACTGTGCACCTCCTCTTTGTGGCACGGTCCCACACACAGTCTGACATCTGTGAATGGATGAGATGGTTAATTTCTGTCTCTCCAGTCACTGTAAATTCCGTGATGACAGAGGTCAACACTCTTTGCTCACCACTGTACCCCAACACCTAGTCCAGTGCTTAGGAAACGGCAGAAACTCAACAAATAGAGGATGATTGAAAAAAAGAGTGGGATGCTTTTATTTTAGTGGTTGTTCAGAATGCATTTTCATTTGTCTGTTCTTGTGTTGACCTGTATCCGTGCTGTGTGCTTTAAAAATAAAGTCACATGGGAGGAAGGGACAGCAACTTTCCTACCTCCCTTCTCTAGAGTGCACCTAGCCAAGCACTGTGCTTGAGGCTATGGATTCAACAGAGAACGCGCAAGACATTGACCCATGTTGTCCAGTGAAGAAGACAGATATTGAAGCATTACAATGAAATATGATTAATACGATGCAGGGGAAGCATTGCCGGCTGGTGAGCCTGGACAATAATTGGTGGGCTTAGTTTCTGTCAGTTTCCTGATGTCCAAAGTGTGAATAATAATAATGGCCACTGAGGCGGGTGGATCACAGGGTCAACAAATCACAACCATCCTGGCCAATAATGGTGAAACCCCAATCCTACTAAAAATACAAAAATTAGCTGGGTGCAGTGTCGAGAACCTGTCATCCCAGTTACTCAGGAGGCTGAAGCAGGAAAATCATCTGAACCCAGGAGGCAGAGGTTGCAGTGAGACCAGATGGCGCCACTGCACTCCAGCCTGGCGACAGAGTGAGACTTCGTCTCAAAAAAAAAAAATAATAATATTAATAATAATGCCCATAGGGTTGTTGAAGGGATGAAATGAGAAAATCCATAGAAACCATGTAGCTCAGAGCATAACACAGTAAAGAGTCAAATGATGTTGATCATGTCGTTGTTATAATTGTCAACATTACAACTCATGCAACGGATGCGGGCTTCCTGTGGAAGAGACTTTGAAGCTGATAGTCAAAGCTGAGGGATTTCCCAGGTAAAGGATAGGGGCAGAGGGTGCCTGGCATTCAGGACCAGTGACATGTAGGCCCCAGTACTAAACGAAAACAGGGGCTCCTTGTTCAAAAAGTATTAAGAATTTCAAGACAACAAGCACAGAGCATTAAACCAAACACAGGGCCCTTCTGAGTGTGAGGTCCTGTGCACAAATTGCACATGCACGAAACTAGCCCTGCCGGGTGGGGGAAAGTGCTGGCATGGTTGCTTAATAGGGCCAAAGGCAAACTGGCAAAAAGAAGTCTGTAATGCTGGCCTGATGCGGATTCTGTAGCTGATATGATTCAGGAAATCAGGCCTCCTTCACTGGCTGGTAGAAACTATAAAGGTCAACACACCTGGACTGAATGGGGAGAGTTTTTTCCCTACGCAATCCAAGCAGGGTTTTAAGCCCTTAAGGGCGTGAAAGGTTTCCTTCCTCTGTGAAGCTAAAGCAGCAGCCTGCAGCTCCACCCTGCCGTGTCTGTTACAAATCCAGCTGCCCCTCCTCCTCCTGGCAGGGGACCCGCTCTGCCCGTCGTGGGAGCCCACGGTCCATGGCCTTGTGAAAAATGACTTGGTTTCTGAAAGCCAAGCTTTCTCATTGAAGAAAAGGTCAACCAAAGAAAGGAGTTGAGTCTGGCAGAGTGGGAAATCTTCTACTGCTAATGGTATCATTTTTACATCTCTATCTTCCTCTACTGGGGCTCCCTGAAAGGCTGAAATGTCAGCCTGTCAACGTTTCCTGTGTGCCTGAGCCCTCTCTCCTTGGTGGGACGCGGGGCCAGCGCGGCCTGCTCTGTCAGACAGGATGGATGGCTTAATCCCACCCGCCGCTGGGGGCACCCGGGTCGCTTCACACCAACTCCTGAGCTCCTCAAACTGGGAATGTCACGCGTGGGCAGGGGCAGCTTCCTTCTCTGAGCACATTGGAAACAAGTTCCGGTCATTGGCATCAGGACTGCCTCGAGGCTTTTCAAATTCAGACAACGTCTGGTCTCTGCAGAGAAAAATAACTAATTCACACTGTGACCTCCCAGAAAGATCACCGCTTGGTCCTGAAGCACTCGCTTGCCAGCAGGTGTTAATGCCAGGTCAAAAGAGAGCCCCTGTCTAACGGTTCCCACCTCTGGAACGGAAAAAGCTGAGCTGGGTCAAAGGAGCCTGACTTCCGGGCAGCCCCGGGTACACTTCTTTCAGGAATCGGCCTCCTTCTCCACCTCCACTTAACCTCTTTCTTTAGACCCTCGCAGAAAAGCTGGAGTCAGGCAGCAGAGGTTTGGGTGGCTGTTCCTGGGCAGGGTGAGGCCAGAGAGCGAAGGCAGCCCTGCACTGTCTCGGAGACCCTTTCTCAGCCCTTAGCTACCTTCAAGCTCCAGCTGCAGTGGGCTCTCTCCACACCAAGAGAAGACATCTCTCCAACCTCCTCCCTACATCTTCTTGAGAACCAGACACCCCTCTCAGAGTTAGGGGTGCATGTGCCCATCCTTCTCTCCACAGATTATGATCTCTCTCAGGACACTGCCTTATGCCCGGAACTCCTGTCCAGGGGAGGCTTTTCAATAAATGTTGAGGGAACAAATAAATGGGGACCAGCCCCATCCTCAGCACTACCTAGTCCTGGTCCTACTCTTGTCTCCACATCACATTTCTGAACATCTCTTTCTCTAATTTTCGACCCTCACCTTGGCCTGTCAGACAATGTTGAACTTCCTTTCCCCTAGCTTTCTCAGGTGCAGATTTTTTTTTGCTACCTAGCATTTACAGAAATTACAAATCTTCCTCCTTTCGCAATTTGGTCTCTGTCTCAGCCAGGATGTTGGGCTGCTGCTTTGACCCATTGTTCTCACAAACTGACAGCCATCACCAAGGCCATTGCCCTTGCCCAAGAAGAAAAATAGGGCAACACCGTTTGTGTTCTTAGACTGATTATTCCAGATTCATTCAAAGGACATGAATTCAATGACGTCAAGCTCTCCTCTACCCAAGCAATGGGAAATGGAGGTCTCCCTGCTTGTGACCCACCTTGCATGTGACATGTGCCACCCGCTGCCTCGAGGATTGAATCTGGAGCTGCAGAACATCTCTCCAACAGGATCACCATTGCAGAAACTCACTATCCTTTTCATGTTGGATAGATGTAGGGGGTTGAGTAGCATCCTTGCCCACCCCATCCCCAAAGTCATGTCCTTCCCAGAACCTCAGAATGTGACCTTATTTGGAAATCACGTCATTACAGATGGAATTTCTTAAATGAGGTCACACTGGAGCAGGGGAGGCCCTCAATCCACTGTTACTGGTATCTCATAAGAAGATGACAAAAGACAGAGACACACAGGGGGAATACCATGTGATGTTGGAGACAGAGGTTAGAGAGATGCGTCTATCAGCCAAGGAACTCCAGGGATTGCCAGCAAACCCGGAAGCCAGGGGAGAGGCATGGAACAGACCCTCCCTCAGATCCTGTAGAAGGAGCCAACCCTGCCAGCAACTTGATTTCAGTCTTCCAGCCCCCGGAACTGTGAGACAATCCATTTCTGTCATCGGAAGCTCTTGGTTCATGGTCATTTGTTATGGCAGCCCTAGGAATCTAACACAATGGAATAAAGAATCTTGTATTTGAGATCTTTTTCAAATATTTTCATTTAAAAAAATCTTAACTTTATTGAATTTTACTAAATGGGTCTTTTTATCCTTAACCTCTAATTAGTATAATTTTTTTGCCCGTCACTTGGATGTGAATCTATCCATCGGATGTGAATCTGTCCATCCTCTCTCACAATCTCCAGAATTGGAACACTAAATTTATTCCACTCAACAGCATTGTAATCCCAGCACTTTGGGAGGCTGAAACAGGAGGATCTCTGGAGCCCAGGAGTGCAAGACCAGCCTGGGCAACATAGTGAGACCCTATCTCTACAAAACAAAAACCAAATATGAACAGCATTCAGTATAGTCTTTTCTCAACTATATTCCCCCCTGGATGAGAGTGGTCCCTACGAATGACCTCGAGACCCTATTAAAATGCTGATTTGGATTCAGTAGGTCTAGAGTGGGGTGGAAGGTTCTGGCATTTCTACCAGGCTCTGGGGGGTATTGATGTCACTGGTCCAGGGACCCCCTCTCCTTTGAGCAACAAGGAGATAAACTACTCAAAGTGTTCAGTGATCTACACTCATCCCTATTTGACTTTGGAAATGTCTTTAAACTGGAACACAAGTATATCTTATGTTTATGAAGTTAGTGTCAAACAACCTGACAAAGTCACACTGAAACATCCCACCTGGGGAGGAGCTATGGAGGCTGTTTCTACAGTCCTGCCCTCACTCAGCAAAGATTTATTCAAGATTTGCTATGTGTTAGAAACTGTGCCAGGCTGATGTCTTGCTTGAAAACAATTTCTCTCTCCTCTCATCCTAATAATGAATGGTATAGCCTTTCAGACTCACACAGAAATCACCAACTGATAGCAGCAGGGTGACTGCTCTCTCTCTGGGATCCGCTCACAACCCTGCTAGACAATGTATTGGCTCCAAAAACACCTGGAGAGCAGGGGTGGAGGAAAGTCACAGAAACTTCCAGCCCTGGCTGAGTTGGAGAAACCAAAGTTCTTGGCTGGCTTAATAAAGGAAATGAAGACAGGCAAGGCAAACCTACTGAGAAGTTTTCCTGCACTTTGGTAACCCATTAGATGCCAACCAGAAGCTGTGTTGAACACCTTGAGTTTGAGATCTTTTCTGAAGCAAATTTTCATGCAGAGGGAATGGCTACGAGGACAAGGAATTCGAGGTCAGGATGGGGGTGAAGAATTGAAACAAAGCCCTGGTCTGATGTGTGATGTGTGTGTGTAAAATAAAGCCAGGCTGGACTTAGGCTCTGCTAGAACAGACTGTCACCTGTGTGGAAAGGGAGGGACACTGGGGAGCCGTTTCCACCTGGAAACAGTAAGAGATTCCTGAAGTGCCACTCATACCCCTCATTTTTCATGTGTACTTATTGATTTCTTCACTGATCAGGCAGCAGCTGTGTGCCAAACACCGTAGGGGAACTAAAAGGGATTAATTAATAAGCAGAGTGGCACTTTCCCAAAAGCGGCCATCTTGGAGCAAGCTGTCATATCTCAGCGGGAGGAAGTTCTGTGGAAACCCAGAGGGTGCCATTTTCACACTCCTGAGCAGATTCCTACAAGATCTCCTAGATCAAAGACAGCTTGGGGTTTATCTGGCAGAGGGAACAGCATAGTAAGGTTCAGAGGCACGTTCTGAGCAAGAGCAGGCGTTCTGAGGGGAGATGCTGTCAGAGGATATGTGAAAAGGTTTCAAAGCCATGCTGTGCCATTTCTCCTGTGACATGCTGGTTTCCAAAATACGTTCTCATGAGCAACAGTCCCACAGGAGTCTTTGAAATTCTGTGGTGTAAATGCTGTGAGAAACGCTATATGATATCTCTCCTAGGTTTGGTATGGGAGGTAGCTCACGCCTGTCATCCCAGCACTTTGAGAGGCCAAGGCGAGAGGACTGCTTGAACTCAGCAGTTCGAGACTAGCCTGGGCAACATAGTGAGACCCCACCACTGCAAAAAAAATTTTTTTAATAGCTGGGTGTGGTGGGTGTGTTTAATAGCTGGGTGTGTTTTTTAAACACCTGGCTCTATGTGAATTAAACTCTTTCTGTGTTGCAATTCCCATCTTAAGTAGCTGCAGTTCCAGCTACTTGGGAGGATGAGGCAGGAGGATCACATGAGCCCAGGAGTTCCAGGCAGCAGTGAGCCGTGATCAGGACTCTACACTCCAGCGTGGACAACTGAGAAAGACCCTGTCTCAAAATAATTGTAATGATAATAATATCTTTCCTTGTCCCTAAGACATTCAAAATACACATCAGCTCTTTAAAGACTCTATGAAGTCTCACACTAAAGAAGCCTCCTGGCCGGGCATGATGGCTCATGTCTGTAATCCCAGCACTTTGGGAGGTCGAGGCTGATGGATCATGAGGTCAGGATATTGAGACCATCCTGGCCCCATCTCTACTAAAAATACAAAAATTAGCTGGGCGTGGTGCCGTGTGCCTGTAGTCTTAGCTACTCAGGAGGCTGAGGCAGGAGAATGGCTTGAACCCAGGAGGCAGAGGTTGCAGTGAGCCAAGATCGTGCCATTGCACTCCAGCCTGGGTGACAGAATGAGCCTCGTTTTCAAAAAAAAAAAAAAAAAGAAAAAGAAAAAAAGGAAACCCCCTAAACTTATTCAACCCAGGGTTTCCCAAAATTGCTTGACAACAGAAATCTTGTTTCACATAATTACTTTGAAAAGCACTTTAAAAATTCATGGAGTTTTTGAGGGTGGGGATGTGGTAGCATAACCAGATCTGTGTTTTCTAGGGAAGTTGTCCCCTGAGGATGTCTACAAGGTGACCTTCTCTTGGGGCAGGTGACCTTCAGCAAATGATCTCAACAAAATGCCATCTCAGCCACCACTGCCCCTCCCTGGGCCAGTCAGGGGAGCCTCCAGGCAATTCTCCCCAGCTTTCCACCTTGTCCAGGTGAGTGCAGGTCAGATCATGTCATGGCCAAGCAACTGCTTGGATGGCCCCATCTCCCTCTGAACAAAGTCTAGCCCCTCCCCTTGTTTCCCGGCACTCTCTGCCCTTCTTGCCCAGTGCTATGGCTGCTCCCTCAGTCCTCAGTTGAAGCCACAGTCCCAGCTACCCCAACAGAAACCAAGTCCTGGCCCTATCTTCCCTCATCACCTCTCTGGCTGGAAAAAAACAAAAAGAAGAATTCAAAAAGTTCCCTCCTTCTGCAGAAAAATGAGAGGGAGAGGAGGACAGAAGTGCCCCACCTTCATGAGTCTGGTCTCTGTGTCAGATGGCAACATATTCTAGAATCCCTGTACATTTGCATTTCGCTTTTGATGGCACCCTCAACCAGGAGGTTCTGTGAGACAGGAGTCCCGAAGAAGAGAGCTCAGAGAGGAGCCCAGGGGAGGGGGAGAAGCACTCATCTACTATGCGTCCGGTTTTTGAGGTCACGTGAGTCCCATCTCCGTGAATATGCAGGAAGCACACAGTCCATTCCTTAGTATCTGAAATGCAAACTGGAGTTGAAGACAAAGAACCCAGGAGGGGGCGTTGTAGGTAGACATTCACCAAATAAGCAACCTGAGATTCACCCACTGTCCTAAGCCCCAGAGCTCTAATTCCCAAAGGACTGTGCTGGTTTTTATCTGCAAATGGGAGTGAAACCACCTTTGCAGAAATTGTAACTCAGAAAATTGTGACAGTGAAAGAGATCTGACCTAACCAACTCCTTCTTGCTTCTAACCTCCAAGCTGTCCTTGTTCTTTCCTGGGCAGAGGCCAAACTAACTTTGGGAGGAACTTAGTTTATAGTTTAACTTTGAAACAAAGACCGTAACAGCCCTTTCCCAAAACAAATCCCCTTCTTGCTTGGGAACTAGACTACCTTTGCAGGACTAACAAATTAGCCACAAGATTAGAAATTACGGTTTAAGAGTCATGCAGCTGGAGGCTACAAGGTTCTAAACCTCCCCAGTTGCTCCTAAGGATGACATCACCATTGTAAAATCTAAGCTTGGAGCTTGAGATGTTTTTCAGACCCTGCCCTTGATGCATCAACTGGCGCCTCCCAGATCAATAAACTGGCTCATGTAGTCATGTGGCCCCCACCCAGGAACTGACTCAGTGCAAGACGACAGCTTCGACTCCCTACGGTTTCATCTCCAACCTGACCAATCAGCACTACCCCTACTTCCCGACCGCCAACCCCCAAATTTTCAGGGAGACTGATTTGAGTAATAATAAAACTCCAGTCTCCCATACACCTGGCTCTACGTGAATTAAACTCTTTCTGTGTTGCAATTCCCATCTTAATAAATTGGCCATGTCCTGTCTAGGCATACAGGCAAGGAAAACCCGGAGGGCGGTTACAGGAGCCTCTGCAGGGCCACAGGGCAGGCAGTTGAGGTGAGGGAGAAGTGCGCCAGCATTCCCACTAGGTACAGGCTGTTTGAGAATTCACCATTCAGAGGAGCAGCTGGGCTGACGCTCTGGGTGGAGGTGAGGGTGGGTAGAGGCAAAGCCACATTTCCAGCGTGCTCCAAGTTGCACAGTGAGGGCTGCAGGGTCTTCCATATTGACAAGCTCTGAATCCTCACGAGGGATGCCCACCACTCTGGAACATCACTCCGCAGTTCGTTCCTCACTCTTTTCCCACAGGCTCCTTTCCCTCTGCCTTCAATCAGGCAGGGTCTCTTTAGACACACACACACACACACACACACAGAGGCAGATACACAAAGACACACACAGACACAGATATACACAGGGACACACACACACACACACACACAGGCAGACACACAAAGACACGCACACAGACACATATACGCACATACACATTCCCCACACCTCCTTTTCTAGCTACCTTCTAGACTTTTCCTTGTCTTTTGTGGACAAACTTGTTTAGTTGCTGGCATCTTAGCAGCACATTCCCTCTCTGATCTGTCACCAGGCTCCCACCTGGTGACACCGCATTGGCTTAGACGTTCCTGAAGGCAGTGATAACTTTTTTCTTGTCTATTCTGGTCTTCACCCTGTCCTGTCTGCTCAGGCTCTGTCACCCCTGACCCTCTCGGCCATCCCTGCACCTGCCTCGTGCCTCTGTCTCCCTCCTACTGGCCACCAGTCTGTCTTGCAGGGGTGATCTCGAATCTACCAGGCTTCTCTAGACGTCCTCTCTGTTCAGACTCATCTCTGAAGCTGGATGACAAGCAATGCAGCATCTGTCCCTGAGTCCTCAGGTCCTGGGAATGGACTGGGCAGGAGGACAACTAGGGAATAGGGTCAGGAGTGGGAGGAACCCGTGGCTCCCAATTCCAGACACTTCAACAGAACTGTCCTTTGTAAGACTTCTGGGCAGAGGCCAGGAGACTGCTGTGCTAGTCCCTCCATGGAGGGGGCGTGTCCTGGCTGGCTCTGTTGGGCCTGAGAGACTCCCCTACACACTGAGAGCGCTGCTTATAGTAGGATCTGCCTTGCCAACAACTGCAAAAATCACCACTGTTCCCTTCAGACTTCCCTTCAGCCTCCAGACTTCCTTAACGGCAAAGACTGGCCACATAAATCAGCCAGCAGGCCAGTCGGTCCTACTACAGAATAGCCTGACCCGATGAAGATGGGATGCAGGCGGGCTTCCAGGACAGGTGACCATGGGGCACGCGGGGAGAAGAGCTATCTGGGGCATAAAATTGCCTTTCTCAAGCCGACAGGCCTGTGAGACTGGTCTGCTGATGCCTGGCACTGGGGACTCGGCTGAAATGTTTGGTGTTCTACAGTGACAAGGCCCTGCTATGACATACTTAAAAGGCATCAGGAATTCTGTTCCAATGTCCCTTTGTTTCCTCTCCTGGCAGACTCATGCATTGCTTTAAATACTCTGCCTAGAGTCACCGCTCATGCACATAAGCCTATTCTTGGGGCGTGTTTCTTTGGATTAGATTGTTTCTTCCCACGTCCAGGTTTGTTTTGGCTCTTCCTCTCCAGGTATGGCGGTGTCTCAGCCTTGTGACTGGGCAAAGCATCCCAGGTGGCTGCCGTCCCCTCCACCTGCTTGTGGGCATTGAGGGCAGAGCCTTTCTTTTGGGACTCAGCTTGACCGAGTGTGGGAGTCTATCTTGATCTTTTCTCCTTTTCATGGCCAGGATCAGAGCTAGGCATGCAGACGCCAGTGGAGCCTGCTTTCTCAAGGCAGCTCTCCTCCTGCTACGTGAACGAATCATCCAGGCTTCTGTTCAGGGTCTCGGGAATTTGGCTTCCATGTCAGGGACGCCTGACACATGACACTCATCCTTAAGTCTCATCGTTCCTTCTTCCAAGGGTGGAAAGATGCAAGGCTGGCTGGCAGCTGCTCTGAGGGGTGCCCTTTATGGCTGTCCATATTAATCTTATTTTGGTCCAATGCTTACTGCCAGGGAAGAAATCTGCTAATGGTACTTTTCTTTGTTGTATTTCAATCTGGCAACCGGAAACTAGCTTTTTAGGGGAGACTACAAAGGGCAAAGTATTGGTTCTGGTGCCCTCTGGTGGTTGAACTGCAATCTCGTCGCCTGCCCCAGGAACTCCCCCACTGGCTGGAGAGAAGCATGAGTTTGCAGGTCGGCTCCGCTGCCTGGGTGGCTTTAGATCGGTCTGGAGTTGGTTAGGTTACGTTTCCAAATCTCCAGTTATAAAATTAGGCATTTTTTCCTTGTGTAATTTCCAATCAGAAATTTGTTCAATGGTCCAGTTAGTATCTTGGTCTGTCTAGAAAATGGATTACTGGATGTCAAGACAGTCTTACTTGCCATACTTTGTAACCTGAAATTTTTGTACCCAACATTTGCCAAAAGATTGAGGTGGCTGAGGTACAGGGGATGTGCTTCTAGACATATTTATATCTCTGGCTCCCAAGAGAAATACGACATACTCCTGTTGTAAGGAACATACAACGAAGTAAAGTTGAATTAAAATTAGTAAGTCATGACAATTCTCTATTTTATTTGATGAGATTAAGACTAATTACTCCTGAAATAGGACCATAACCTTTGACTTCATTGAACAAGAGAGCAAAACAGGTTGCATGACTGGGGTGTCAGCAGCCAAATATGTGGTCCTGATTGAGACATATGGGAATATTTTTTTTTTTTTTTTTTTTTTGAGACGGAGTCTCGCTCTGTCGCCCAGGCTGGAGTGCAGTGGCGGGATCTCAGCTCACTGCAAGCTCCGCCTCCCGGGTTTACACCATTCTCCTGCCTCAGCCTCCCGAGTAGTTGGGACTACAGGTGCCCGCCACCTCGCCCGGCTAGTTTTTTTGTATTTTTAGTAGAGACGGGGTTTCACCGTATTAGCCAGGATGGTCTCGATCTCCTGACCTCGTGATCCACCCGTCTCGGCCTCCCAAAGTGCTGGGATTACAGGCGGGAATATTTTTTTTAATGACACACAGAGCACTGCTTCTTATGATGGTGCTATTCCTCCAGCTGAGCCATGCCAGGTACCAGCCCCCCCATAGAACTTGCGACTGTCCCTTTGCATCATGAAAGAACTAAGCTCACGCACAGTTGCTTGCTAAGAATCAAGAGAACTTCCTCAATCAACCCTTATTCTTCCATCTTCTCTCCTGCTCTCTGCAGTCTGTGATGCTCGCCTTCCTTTCTTCCCCTGGCTCATTTGCCTCCCACCTGGTCTTTCCTGTCTGCAAAGTGCCGTTGAACTTGAGCCCTTTCCAAGTCTGTTCTCATGATTTAGCTCCCTTTTGCAGCTTTGACATTCACTGGAGAACTTTTTCAATTGTGCCTCGGCCTCCCAGCATTGAGGATCTGCCCTTCACTTTGGGGTGCTGACTTCAAGCAGGAAAGATTTCTTGACTCCTGCCTGCAAGCAGGCTGCCCCATGCCCCATGCCTCCTCACCTGTGAAGTGAGGAGGTCGGACTTGATCACTGGTTTCCACTCCAGAGGGGTTCCCAGGAGGTCTCTGAACCACCCCTTATGCTCTGTTTGGAGAAGTTTTCCCTTTTCATCAGTTTTTCAAACTGTGATTCTAAGATATATTTCTTTTGGGGGAAAAAAAAAACTGTGGCTTAAAAGGTAAAGCTTAAAGAAAAGTTTTTTAAAAAACAAAGGAAAAGAGGCCGGGCGCGGTGGCTCATGCCTGTAATCCCAGCACTTTGGGAGGCCGAGGCGGGTGGATCACAAGGTCAGGAGATCGAGACCATGGTGAAACCCCGTCTCTACTAAAAATAGAAAAAATTAGCCGGGCGCAGTGGCGGGCGCCTGTAGTCCCAGCTACTCGGGAAGCTGAGGCAGGAGAATGGCGTGAACCCGGGAGGCGGAGCTTGCAGTGAGCCGAGATTGCGCCACTGCACTCCAGCCTGGGCGACAGACCGAGACTCCGTCTCAAAAAAAAAAAAAAAACAAAGGAAAAGAAGATCTAATATCCTTGCCAAAGCTCTCAAACACTTCAGAATCTCCTCCTCTCCCAGTTCCTGCTCCCTGGCCTCTCCTTGGGTGGGAAGGCAATAAGTAAGTAATACTTTATAGATAGCATTCTGTACTGGGCTCCAGCCATCAGCGCTTCTAATGGGTCTTGGGCAGCTATCCCAGGCCAGATAAGTCATATTAAAGCTGAGAACAAAACCAAAGGATTGGATTTCTTTTTCAATCAGGAGAAAAAAAATATATACCATTTGAAGCTCCCGGTTGGTCTGGGTTCCTGGAAGCTGTTGACTTGCTTTTAAAAGATGTCTTAAATAATCACGACCGTCTTCATTTTTGAAACTTCTTGGGCAGGTTTCTTTGTTTTGGTAGAGAGCTGTTCTAAATAACAGCATGAAATTTGCCTCCTCTAGTGTCAGGCTAAGACATGAGGAGGGAAGGGAAACTAATATTTATCTAGCTCACTTCCAGTTTCAGGGGCTAGGTGTAGATTAACTGGTGGAATACCCAGGGCAAGCCAGAGTGTCCCGATGCTGTACATCACTGCCTTTAAGAACTTAGTCGCATGCCCACAGTCACACAGCTGGTATGACGAGAAGCCAGGATTCAAACTAGGGCTGGCTGATGCTTGCATCTGTAAGGTTCTGCAGAGCACATGGAGCCTGGAAAGGAAGTCTCCATTTGGAAAATCCTTCTGGGGTCCAAAAGCCTCCATAAATAGGACACCATATAATTTATCTTCTAAATGGGTTCACTTGTTCAGGATAAATGCTAAAGTGTATGGGATGTGAGGACCTCAGGCATAAAATGGTACCATCATGGGGAAACTGGGATAGACGTTCATCCCCCTCATCCGGTAGGCTAGGCACATTCCTACGATGCCGAGAAGCAAGGCTACTTACTATCAGGAGAAACAGAAGCGGCAGCATCACAGTGTGAACTGGGTCTCGCTCTAAATCCCTCGCTCCTTCCTCCCCACTTCATCATAACCCCTCCTAACGCGCTCTCTTCACAAGCCCAAGGACACGCCCAGTTCCCTGAAGTGTATGCCAGCCAGGTCTCCGGTGAGCATGGGGGAGAAGCCTGGAGACAATTCCAACATAAAACTTCATCATCACTGAGCCACCGCAGGGAAGAGGTCCAAACCGCATCCTGGTTCTAAAACCCAACTGGAAGCTTTGTGCAATCAGCAAGAACTTCATGAATCAGACTTACTGACCTGGAGGTTAAAAGAAAGAGCGAGCCCCTTCCTACTTTTTCAGATCCCTCTACTTCTCTCTGTCCTTTAATGAAGCTGAAAATTAGCATATTTGTTGGATCGTGGCTGACACTGATGGTCTGAAGTAGCCAGAAAGCTCCCATGGATAAGTTGTTCTCAGCCTTGGGAAAGTAAGCTGGATTCATCCCACCACGTTATTTTCTGTGTTTCTGATGCTTTGACATCTTGGGCCTTACTGGCCCTGGAGAGACTCTACTCCTCTCAGGGCTGCATGTTCCTAGAGATAGTAAATGATCACTTTCCAGAGAACCTTTCATATATATGCAAACCAACCAATCCAGAACCACACTCCTAATACGTCCTCTGTGGACTCTCATACTGGGGCCACTATCCACCTGCCCTAATCACCCCAGTGCGGGTACCAGACACTAGGGCCAGCCCTATGTCCCAGAGACTGCTGGAAAATGTCAAATTAGCCAATCCCAGACCTGTTTATCCTCCCTCACCTATTCCTTCCTGAATAAACCATAATATTTTTGCCTGTGTTTTCCCCTCACTTCCTCTACCTCCCAACTGGCCCTGGTGTTTCCCAGCATGGCCCCTGGTGGTGTGGTGCCCCCTCTTGGGAGCTGTGAGTAACAAACTAGCTTTTCAATGGCAACTGTCTCCTGATCTGTTGACCTTACGATACCTCATACTAACAAAACCTACATTTTGAAATGGAAGCCATCCCTTCCAAAAGTCATGAGCACTCTTTTCCTCCCCCTTACAGACGGTCTCAGTACATAGGAAGAGCAGGAGCGGGCAAAGGCGACGGCGGTTCCAACACGGAATTGCATCTTCACCAAGAACCACAAATGGCTGGCTTTCTCCTCAGTGGCAGTCAGGTAAAGAAGTGGGAAGGGGCAGCTTGTTAAAAAGATGCCCCAGTAAAATGTGATCATAGCATCATCTTCTGTGTGTGCCTCACACTAAGCAAAGCACCACTCTATATTAGAAAAATAAAGCCATCATCAAAAACAGGTAACTAATCACAGCTCTGCCAGAGACGTTGCCTCCTATGATTATCATCATGGGGGTCTGTGAGCTGCCTAAAGTCCTTTTTGGGGAAAAATTAATTTGAAATATACAAATTGAATTCACTGCATTCAATTGCAAAAACATATTTTTCAAAGAAGCTTTTAATAGTGAAGATATTAAATGTAAAAGAATGGAATATTCCAGTTAAAAGGCATCCAAATAATGCCAGCATTTTCTCCCCATGGTACTCCTATTGGTTATTAATCTTGAAATGTGTCTGCAAGAGTTCTCATTTGTTTCCAAGTTAAGAAACAAACGTGCTCCCCTGTGACAACAAAGTCCATAAATATTTTATATAAGTGAGAGAAATGAATTCATCCCAAGAACATTTGTCATCTGCAGTTAGGTCAAGAAATTCACTTTGCCCACCTCAGCCTGACAGTGTCTGCCTGGAAGGTGTCCTTAGCCCAGTGTTAAATGATGCACACTCTATTTTTTCCTACTCACCCTTTAGCCAGCGTTGCTATGCCAACGTCAGTTAGCTTCATTCCTACACCTACAGGAAGAGAAAACAAAGATGGGAGTTTATGTTACTCAGGGTCCCTCAGAAAGATGGGTCTCTAGCCCAGGGAAGGGGTAATGACAGCTCCTCCTCCTTCCCCTTCCTGCACAAACACCTGAGGCCTCTTTCAAATACGCATCCAGCTTTAGGCAGGGACCATGGGGAAGGCAGCAGTTAGCGGGACTCAAGTCTCATGTGAGCAGACAACCCAAGCCATCTCAGCTCCAGAAATGAACTCCTCTGCCTGCCTGGCCCACCCACCCCATGACAAGGAGGGAGCTGGCCACTCTGAAAAAATCTGAGGCCCAGTGCTTGCCCCGTAAGCTCTCTCCCCAGAAATACTCTGACTTCGGCTTAGGTCTGGCTCCCCATTCTTCAATGAAAGTGGAAACCCTTACATGGTGGAAAGAAGAGTAGGCATGGCCTGGGATGGTCAATGCCAATAGCAAGAGGGTTTGATATGGTTTGGCCATGTCCCCACCCCAATCTCATCTTGAATGTAGCTCCGACAATTCCCAAGTGTGGTGAGAGGGACCCGGTGGGAGATAAATGAGTCATGGGGTGGTTTCCCCCATACTGTTCTCATGGTAGTGAATAAGTCTCAGGAGATCTGATGATTTCATAAGAGGCTTCCTCTTTTCCCTTGGCTCTCATTGTGTCTCTGGCCTGCCGCAGTGTAAGACGTGCTTTCCGCCTTCCACCATGATCGTGAGGCCTCCCCAGCCACGTGGAACTATCAGTCCATTAACCTCTTTTTCTTTATAAATTACCCAGTCTTGGGTATGTCTTTATCAGCAGTGTGAAAATGAACTAACACAGGGTTCAAGGGGCATGTGTTTAGTTGAAAGTCAAACTTCAGATGCGTGATTTCTCATTTCCATAAAGATCGTTTATCAATCCAGGACTGAAAGTTTTCTGGGTGGTCAGTGTTAGGCCCCGGGAAACAATCTTGAATTCTACGTAGACGCTGAACCAATGGCCTGGGGAAGCAGACATTTGGAACATGTGGTCCTTGGGCTCATCCTAAACGCTACCCGCTAAACCATGGTGGGGGTAGGTGGGGGATACCAAAACCAAAACAATAGAACAGCTACCTGAGCTTCCCACTCTGGTTCAGCAAAGAGCAACAGGCACCCATCGCAAGCATATGGAAGCCTTTTCTCATCTGCCTTTCCAGCAGGAGGGGTAGGGAGGGTAGCTAGGCAGCCAGGGAGGCAAAGGGAATAGACCATCCCACTGTTTTCCACCGTGAGGAACGACAAGAGCTGCCATCCCCTTCTGTAGTAGAGAGCGCCACCCTCCCTCACTCTACCCGCAGTCTCAGCCTGCATCCTGAACCTCTCCCAGGTCTAGTGGAAAGTAAAGCACTTCCCTGATGCCCAGAGTGTGGATTCCCTCTTGGCCTTTCCAGAATCTCCACGCCCTGACCATGTACCAATTCCACTCCTGTCTCCCTAGGGTGAGGCTATGGGCACTTGCTCCAATGCAGTGGACCTCTGCCAGGACCTTACCCATGCAATCTAGTGATGACATTTTATCCCAGGGCCCACAGTGCCACCCCACCAGTGCGTCTGCACCTGCTAGATGCCTGGGTCCTGCCTCCCGTGCTCTTGTCCCTGCATCTTGGGCCCCATGGGCCAGGCTGTGAGCACTGGCATTCCCCACCTCCAGCAAGTAACTTGCCCATGGAGGGCCCTGGCAGCCTAGAAACCAGTTTGGGCTGTGGAAAGGAAAGAAACTCAGCATCCCGCTAAAGCCAACCATGAGGATCAGATCTGCTGGCCACCTACTCCATGGTTCTGAACCCATGTGGAGTGCTGCTTCTGAGGCCCAGGAAAAGACAGCTAAAGAGTTAATGCTCTGATTCAGCGGTATCCGCTGGGAGCATGGCAAAAACACAGGACACGTTGGGATTCAGGCTGGTTAGTCAGACAGAAGCCATGAGGCCTGCTTTTCTGCAGTGCACCTGTGAGCTACATTAGACACGGCACTTTGGGAGAACCAGTGACCATTTTAAAAGTCTCTTTTGCAGTTGGTCACTAATTCATCTCATTCTTTCAAAGCTGCTAATAACTCAAACATATGTAGAAATGGTTCACATAGCTTCCATTACAGGGACTATGCTTTGAAAAAAAAAAACCCACCAAATTGCAAAAGCTCTCACTGGACATCTTATTTCATGGAAAATTGTATTTTAATATTACAGTTCTAAGCCACATGGAAATCCAATTTGAAAAAGTCATTTGGCAAAAGGTCTTTGAACTTGGAGAATTGCTTTCCCTTGTTTCCCACAATTACCAGCTGTCACTTACAGTTTAGAAAGACAGAATATAATTTTTAAAAGAAAACTTCCCTCTCTCAGGTTAATAATTTGCCTGCAATTCTGTCAAGGTTATTAAGAACCTCTAGAGGCTAAAGTTAAATCCTAGTGTGCAGCTATCAAGCTGAGTTGGAGATAACAGTAATCTACAGGTTGTTTCTAATAGAAGAAAGGAAATGAACAGCATTAGAAGTTCATTCTCCAGAATTCGAGGTCTTGAGTGTTTTGGGTGACAGCTTGTTAGCAAACCTGGTAGTCTCACCAGTATGCAGGTCTCAGGTCCAAATCACAGGCTCATCTTTTACCCCGCAAACCTGGCACAATCTTCTAAACAAGCAAATACAGCCAGGAGGAGTTAACTTTTAAAAGTCCAAAAAGGTGGTGATAGAATTTGAGTTTAATTCTAATTCCAATGTCTCTGTAAAATTATAAAAAGTGGAGTTGCCTTAGAGAATAGATGTGCTGTCTCATGCCACAATGACAATGACAGTAAAAATATTTTTTGTCCGTCAATAGAGAGTAAATAAACACCATTACTTAACACCACACCACCATGTTAAACCACGCACATCATTTACAGAGAGATGTGATATTCCATTACTGTTGTTTACTAGTACCTGGAAGTGAAACTAACTGTGCACGAAGCCCTGGGTACTGCTTTTCAACGGAAGAGCTATATTTAATACAAAATTAATTCCCAAGGAGAAAAGATGGGGGACAGCAGCAATTGCACAGGCAGAGTCTAAATAGAACAAACAGCTGTCTGTTAAGACCATATATTTTGTGTGTGTGTGTGTGTGGCAGCAGTCTCTTCCAAGAGCGAAGCCTGACTTAAATTTGCAGATTGGCTTCATCTGCAAGGCAGTAATGTTGCATTTCCCAGCTGGCCTGCAAGGAGTCCTTCCAAGGGCTTAGGAGGAAGAACAGTACACATACCAGAGCCTTCTTACATCAGGAGAGACTTGGAAAGGTCTGGAAGTAAATATCTTGCCAATTTGCTAAATTGTTATTTGTGGAAAGAACTTGGAATTCAGAGTCAGAAAATGTGGGTTGGAGTCTTGGACCCCTCTACTTACTAGCTGAGTGACAGCAGACAATTAAATCACGGTCTCCAGGCCTCAGTTTTCTCATCTGTAAAATGGGGATCATAATATCTTCTCTGCAGGGTTATTATGAAGATTAAGTAAAAATAGTAGAAAAAAATGAATGGATACGAAAACTGATGAAATCCAAGTAAAGTTTTTAGTGTAGTTGATTATATTCTGCCAGTGTCCATCTCTTGGTTTTGATAATATACTATACTTATGTGAGATGTCACCATTAAGTGAATCTGGGTGAAGCGTACATGTGAACCACTCCATATATTTTTGCAAATTCTTGCTAGTCTATAATTATTTCAAACTAAAGGCTGGGGCACAGTGGCCCTGTAATCCTAGCACTTTGGGAGGCCGAGGCAGGAAGATCACCTGAGTCCAGGAGTTCAAGACCAGCCTGAGCAACAAAGTGAAACCCCATCTCCCCCCCTACACCCCTCCCTACACACGAAAGAATTAGCCAGGTGTGATGGCACACTCCTGTGGTCCCAGCTACATGGCAGGATGAGGCAGGGGGATCACTTGAGTCCAGGAGATTGAGGCTGCAGTGAGCTGTGTTTGCACCACTGCACTCCAGCCTGGGTGACAGAGTGACACCCTGTCTCAAACAAATTTTAAAAAAAATGAGTTAAAAAAATAGGAACCATTTATTATGTGGCAATGCTGCAATTAGTGGTTTACTATCTCATTTAATTCTCAAAACAACCCTGTGGGAGGTTACTGAAGCAGGGAGAAAGGTAATTTGCTCACAGGCTACCAGGTTGGAAGTGGCAGTGCAGGGAACAGAACCCCAAGGTGGTCTTGCTCTTCAACACCATGTAATAGCTAGAGCTTGAGATCCTCATCTGGGACAATGTTTGACATTTGGTAGATAGACAATAATACAGTTCAGATTTTCTTAATAGCAAACGGAAATAGGGAAACTCTTGCGGCAGAAGCTGCTGGTGCCTTACCTATTGCCCTCACCCTAACCACTTCTGTGCACCTGGCTCCACTTCTCAGTGCCACACCAGCATTTCTCTGCCTAAGAACTTTCTCTGATCATGTTTTTTATCCAGCTTAGCTTGCCCGTGTAGGCAGGTGACAGGTGCAGGGGAAGTAATGCCCCCACCCGGAGTAGCCGCCAGCTGGTGATCCTGGTAGCTGGTGCATACACACCCCGGCTCCCTCACTGAGAAGTGTGCTCTGCAGGGTTCCCCGCAGATGTGAGCTCCAGCACCCATGGCAGTCACTGGCTAATAATAACATACTCCACCAGCCTCCTTTCCTTCCCCAGTGGCACTTCCCTACTCCTCTATTGGCGTTTCCTGGGATCCCCTCTCAAATAAGCCATTTGCACATGAGTACCTGTCTCAGGTCTGTCTTAGGCGAAGCCTAATGATGACATCTCCATTCCACAGAAGAAATGGTATTCCTAAACAGTTGTGTATATATTGAAAACATGCTATACATTCAGCAGAGGAGCTTAAAATCTAAAGCATTCTAAAGACTCTTTTGTCTATTGAGAATGGAATACTACATTTTAATTTATCTTATGGTAGATCTGGATTTGGGTATACATTGCTGAGTCTAGGCCTATTGAGGATATAACAGTAAAGCCACTCTCTGGTTACCTGTTGTAATGGGAAGGCATTATTGGTATGAATTATTAAAATGAAATGAACTCTAGGCACAGTGGCTCATGCCTGTAATCCCAACACTTTTGGAGGCCAGTGTGGGAGGATCGCTAGAGCCCAGTAGTTTGAGACCAGCTGGGAAACTGTCCAGGACCCTGTCTCTGCAAAAAACAATTTTTTAATTAGCCAAGTGTGGTGGAATGCATGTGCAGTCTCAGCTACTCTAAAGGCTGAGGCAGGAAGAATACTTGAGCCCAGGAGTTCAAAGCTGCAGTAAGCTATGATCGTGCCACTGTACTCTAGCCTCGGTGACAGAGTGAGACCCTGTCCCCCGCCCCAAAATTTTTTTAAATAAAAATAAAATGAAATGGCCATCTGGCTGGTCATTTCAGGCTCTGTTATCGAATCTCATTTCTGATGAGGCATCAGTAACACCTTCTGCAGGCAAAGGTGTTTAAAGGTACTCAGCAGGCCTCTCCTTCCTCTCCTTCCCCTCCCTCTCCACCCACAGGAACGTCTCTGGCCCACGGCATCCCTGGAGCCCAGGCTAAGCTGCTCTCCTCACCCTGCATGTCCGTCACCAGGAGGCAGCCACTTGTTTTCTGGTACACCCAGTGCTGGAAGGTGCAACACTTCTGACCAGCTTCTGATTCTCTTCTCAAGAAGTTTATTTCTTTCCCATCCCTGATGGAATACTTCACAAATTCTCCAATCAGCTCCTCCTCCACTGTAGCATACGGGATATTGTTCTCAGGCCGATGGATAAGAAAAATAGGAATGATCCTGGCAGGGAAGAGAACACAGGTGCACATCGAGGTCTCCACTGGGAAGAGAGGCTCCTGCGGCATTCTTCCTTCGCCTGGAGCAGCAGGGAGTGTAGAATTTGTCCCCAACTCTGCTAGGTTTAGACTACAAATCCATCCAATGACTTTTTAATGGGTAAGATATGTTTCTGTGTTTTATTTGTTGTTATAAATTCCTCCTTGGGAGGGGGGTTAATTGCTCATGTAGAAATGAATGTCTTCATTGTAGTCATATCTTAATGACCCATCAATCAATGACTGTAATCTATCTATCAATTCACCCATTCATCTACTCATGCACCCATCCATTTGTCCATCCATTCATCCTTCATTCTACTCACCCTCCTCTTCCCCTCCCTCCATCCGTTCCTTCATTCCATCTATCCTTCCTTCCTTTCATCCATCCAATCCATCCATCCATCCATCCACCCACCCACCCATTGATCCTTCTTTCCTCTCATTCAGTCAACCAATGTTTAATCAGTGGCCTGTATGTGTCAGATGCTCTTCCAGATGCTATTCCTCAAAACAGCAGTAAAGAAAACAGAGGCTGTGTTCTCAGGGCTCTCACCTTTAAATGAAGGAGACTGACAATAATCAAGTAAATGCATGGTGCTAAGTGCTAAGTGGGAAAACCCAGCAGTGAAGAGGAGACAGGGGCATGCAGTGGAGTGGGGCAGCTGTCTTATGTAGGGATGTCAGAGCAGCCCTTGTTCATGGATAAAGAACAGTTGAGCAGAGGCCTATAGGAAGTGAGGGGAGCCATGAGGACATCGATGGTAGAACATTCCAGGTCGAAGGCACCCGGAGGAGAAATGCTCAGGGCAGGAGCACTCCTGGTGTGCTGCAGGAGTGCAGGGAGCCAGGGAGGTTGGCAGAAGTTGGGGGAGGCAGAGGGGACAGGAAATCAGGCCTTGGAGGACCTCGGAGGCCATTTGGAAAACTTTTCCCTTTGTACTGAGTTGGATGAGAAGCCACTGGAGGATCTGGGGCAAGGGAGGGACACGACGAGATTTCTGCATGACAAAGATCACTGCTTCTCTGTGGAGAATAGGCCAGGGGTGGGGCAGGGAGACTGGGGCCAGGTAATGATGTCCAGGGAGCTGGAGAGGTGATCAGATATGGGATGGAGTTTCCAGCATTATCCATTTGCTGTCACATCATCCTACATGATGATTTCCTACCTGTCCCTCTCTCTTAAAAGCACCTACACCTCCTCCCCCAACCACACTCTCATCTTCCTGTTTCAGTGTGAAAACTGAAGGTTTGGGAGAACCTCTAAGTGCTGTCATGAGCACATCCATATTCTCACCTCCTGGTCTGTGCCCACGCACTGCACCCTCTTCCTACACGATGCGCCATCCCTGCTCCATCCTGAACCATCTCCTCTACAGGTGCCCTGGTCCCCACCCCTCTCAAATCCTCCAGGTATTGCTCCAGCAGTTTTCCCTCTTTCTCATCCATCAATAGTCCCTCTACAGAATCATTTCCAAAAGCCTAGCAGCACTCCGTGATAACTACACAGCATGGTGACCCCACAGCCCACCCCAACTACTGACTCACATTTGACATCGAAACTCACATCCGCTGTAGACTCGCTGTCTCCAGTCCCTCCCCTCCCATTCTCTCTTGAACATCTGAAAGAGGCTTTCCCTCAAAAGAAGCCTCTGTCAAGGACAGCATGACCATCATGCTGCTAAGTCCAGTGCTCTCTTCTCGGCACCTACCCCTTTTGCTCTCAGCAGCTCTGGGCACAGTGGATCTCTCACTTCTTTCTGATACGCCTTTCCCTGACTTCCTCATGGCTTGTCTCTGCTTCACTGGCTACCTCTTCTCTGTCTCCTTTGCGAGTTCCTCATCCTCTCGTCAATCTTTAGACTCTGGAAGGCCCTGGAACAACTCTTTTCTCACAATCCCTAGCGACTTCCTTGCTTTAAATACCATTCAGATGCCGATGATTTCCACATTTATGTCCCCAGTCCAGCCCTGTCCCTGAGTTCCCTGCCCACCATCTCCACGTGATGTCTCATGGGCATCTCAAATTTAACATGGCATTGGGCACACATGGCCATAAAGATGGCAACAATAGACACCGGGGATTCCAAAAGAGGGGAGGGAGGGTGGAGGGTAAGGTTGAAAAACTACCTATTGGGTGCCATGTTCACTATTTGGGTGATGGGTTTAGTTAAAGCCCAAACCTCAGCATCACACAATACAGCCACGTTAACATGCCTGCACATAGACCCCATGAATCTAAAAAAAGGAAAAATAAAGAAAAATAAAAGGCACCCACAATAAAAACATTTAAATGATATTTTAAAAATTACCATGGCAGAAACTGAAGAGCTCATTTGCCCCCACTCCCCACATCTGCCTCTTCTCAGTGACTGGCAGCTTGTGAAAACGGGAACAATCAATTCGTTCAATAAACATCTATGGAATAGCTGTGTCAGAATCCCAAAGACTCACCAGGAGGGCAGAGGTGACTAAGACACAGTCCCTACCTTCCAGGGGCAGCCGTAGGGGAAGGTGCATGGAGGAGCAAAGCCCAGCACATAGTAAGTGTTCCTGGTTCAAAATAAGTGTTTGGCAAAATATGAATGAATGAATGAATGAATGCTTATATATGTATGTATAATATTTCTATATGTTTCTCAATTTCAGCACTATTGACATCTGGGCAGATAGTTCTCCGTGGGGGTGGCAGGAGGCCGTCCTGTGCGAGCAGCCTGTTTAGCAGCCTCCCTGGCTTCTACTTGCCAGATGCCAGTAGTCCTTCCCGGATCCTGACCATCAGAAGTGTCTCCACAACCACCACTGTCCCCTGGGGGTTATGAACCACTGACAGAGAATCTGATCTTACAAATTTGTAAGTAGCCAAAGAAGCGATCGCCTAGTTTAACGTTGATAACGTAGATACCACTTTCAAGGGCTTAAAATAGAAACACTGATGGCAGGCCATAGAGGCAAGAGGAAAACGTGAGATGCTGACTTTCGCTGCTCATTAATTTTTTTAAGTACAAAATGCTTGTCAAATGAGTAAATGAACAAATATACCGTGTCTCATGTAGGCCCCTAACTATATGTTTAACAAATCAGAAAATCAACTTTTGGGAGGGACCAAGTGACCAGAGAGAAATGGCGACGGGGCAGCTATAACAGAGACCTATGCATGCAAAGATGTGACCAGCTGCCCTGGGGTGGGGATGGCTCACAAAGAGCCCTTAAATGAAAATGTCTCAAAAATGGCATGGGCTTTGAATCAGGATCTTTAAACGTAATTGTGTAGAATAATCCCATCTAACATAGTGGCCACACACAACGTCAGGAAAAGTTGTGGGGGCAGCAGAGATAGGTGAGCTCCTCTGCTGCCCATGTGGTTCCTTTCTCCCTTGAACGACGCTAGTGAAGACCTGCTCACTTCTCTCTCAGAGGGAACGTGGGCCTCTAGACCCCGTCTCCCAGTGGAATGAACATGTAAGGCTTGCCCCTCACAATAGGAAGGAAAGCTCGAGCTGGGACCTCCGGTTCTGTGATTGCCACTCAGGAAACCACCTTTGCAAAGACTATAACCGTGAGAAAATTATGACAGTGAAAATGATCTAACTGATTCCATTTTCCCTTTAATCTTCAAGCTGCCCTTGTTCATTCCTGGGCAGAGGCCAAAGTAACTTTGGGAGGAATTTAGTTTATAGTTTAGCAAACAAAGATGGTAACAGCCCCTCTCCAAACCAAACCACCTCCTTGCTTGGGGACCAGACCACCTTTGTAAAACCAACAACCTAGCCACAAGATTAGAAATTATGGCTCAGGTGTCATGCAGCCAGAGGCCACAATATTCCTATACCTCCCCAGTTGCTCCCATAAATAACATTACTAGTGTAAATCCTAAGACAGGTGTTTGAGGTATTTTTTAGACCCTGTATTCTGGTGGATCAGCTGGCACCACCCAGATTGGTCAACTGGCTCATCTGGTCTTGTGGCCTTCACCCAGGAATGGACTCAATGCAAGAGGACAACTTAGTATCCCTGATTCCATCCCTGACCCAACTCCAATCCCTATTTCCTAGCCCCCGGAATTCCAAACTCTCAAAAAAACAAACAAACAAACCAACCCTAGCCTCCAAATTTCCAGGGAGTTTGATTTGAGTAATAATAAAACTCCAGTCTCCCATTTAGCCAGTTCTGTCAGAGGCATGTGAACCAGACCAACTCCATCTTGAATAGGGGCTGGGTAAAATAAGGCTGAAACCTATTGGGCTGCATTCTCAGATAGTTAAGGCATTCTAAGTCACAGGATGAGATAGGAGATTGGCACAGGATACAGGTCATAAAGACCTTGCTGATAAAACAAGCTGCAGTAAAGAAGCTGGCTAAATCTCACCCAAACCAAGATGGATATGAGAATGACTTCTGGCCTTCCTCACTGCCACACTCCCACCAGCGCCATGACAGTTTACAAATGCCATGGCAATGTCAGGAAGTTGCCCTATATGGTCTAAAAAGGGGAGGCATGAATAATCCACCCCTTGTTTAGCATATCATCAAGAAATAACCATAAAAATGGGCAACCAGCAGCCCTTGGGGCTACTCTGTCTATGGAGTAGCCATTCTTTTATTCTTCTACTTTCTTAATAAACAGGCTTTCAATATACTCTGTGGACTTGCCCTATATTATTTCTTGCATGAGATCCAAGAATCCTCTCTTGGGGTCTGGATTGGGACCCCTTTCCGGTAACAGTTCTATGTATAATAAACTCTTTTTTGCGATTTCCCCATCTTGATAAGTCAGCTCTGTCTGGGCAGTGGGCAAGGTGAACCCATCCAGCGGTTACACGCACACACCAGCTGGGGCACAGGTCCCGCCCTGCCCACTTGCTCTTGCCTCCGTGCAAGCTGGGAGTGTTCTCCCAGAGCAATGCCCTGCGCTTCTCCACCCAGGCTGTGCCTTCTCCCAGGAAGTAAGCTGAAGGCTCTACGTGGTTATTAACTTGAGCCAAAGGTGGTTGGAAAAACATTATTTTTTATTAAAACAAATATAGTCATAGAGGAAGGAGGACACAACACTCAATAGAATTTAAAAGCTATAAAATATTACATTTCAAAGAAATTACACCTGCGGGCCAGCTGCTTGGACGAAGCCTCCAGACCCTTTGACGGGCACACAGGTATCCTCCTCTGCCATTTAGGAGCATTACCTGGAAACTGAGAATCCCCCTCACTTCACGAAGAGGACACAGAGGCTTGCTCACCAGCAGAATCTGAGCCAGAACCGTGTCCTTCTGGAACCCCAGCCCTGGACACAAGGCAGTAAGCCCCTCTAATAGCAGCGTACCCTGATTACTGTTGTGCCAGAGTCATTTGAGGCATTCTTTCTAATTTTAAGATAGAACCTCTTTGTGTCTTGTTAAAGAAATTTCAAATTTCAGCCAGATGGGAGTGGGCACATTAGGGCAGTGGACCTTCCCCACAGCCCTGAAATCAGTGCAGCCGCCAAGCCAGCCTCTGTCGTGCTTTGTCACTTCTGCAAGATCCAGGGCACCCTGGTTCCCTCCTGAGGACCGACCCCCTGTGGCTACTGACCCTTCTGCCAACAGAAGGGTTCGTGGTTTGCTTGGGCTCTTATTAATTCTGCATCCCTGGTGGGGGAAAAAAAAAAACAGAAACAAGGGCTGGGCATTATTCAGAGTCTTAATTAGGCCTGGCCTCTGCCCAGCAGGATGCCATTTGCATAGACAATGTGACTCCATTGATATTCATGAATTCAAAAACAGAAGCTGCCCAAATGAGGAGTGTTTTCTCTCCAAGATCTCACGTGCTCCATTAAAATAGGCTTCTCCAGGCCCGCTTCATTGCCTGGAAATAAACATGGGGGTGGCCCCCGGGGGGGTCGGTCTAGGGGGCTGTGGTAATGGGGGCGGGGGACGGGACTCCTGGCCCTCTCTCTAGACGTGCAGGCTTTCAGAGAAGGCTGGTAATACACAGGGTCAGCTTTGTGTGCATGTGTTGTGTGTATGTGTTGTGCGTGTGGTTTGTGGTTGTGTATGTGTGTGATATATGTATGTATGTGTGGTATGTGTGTACTGTGTGTATGTGTATGTAGTATGTGTGTGGTATGTTTGTGTGGTGTGTATGTGTATTGTATGTGTGTGAGGTGTGTGTGTTATGTGGTGTGTGTTGTGTGTATGTGTGTTGTGTGTGTGTGTATGTGTGTGGTGTGGTGAGTAGGGGTGTGTGTATGGGGTGTGTGTATGTGTGTGTGTATGTGCATATGTGGTGTGCGTGTGAGTGTGGTATGTTGTATGTGTGGTGTGTGGGGGGGTGTGTAATACATATGTGTGTGTTGTATGTGTGGTGTGTGTGGTGTGTGTGTGGTCTGTTTGTATGTGGTGTGTGTTGTGTTTATGTGGGGGGTGTGTGTGGTGTGTTTGTGTGTATGGTGAGTGTTGTGTGTTTGTGTGTGGTGTGTGTGTTGTATGTGTGGTGTGTGTGTGGTGTGTGTGTGGTGTGTGTTTGTATGTGTGGTCTGTTTGTATGTGGTGTGTGTTGTGTTTGTGTGGGGGTGTGTGTGGTGTGTGGTTTGTGTTTGGTTTGTGCGTATGGTGAGTGTTGTGTGTTTGTGTGTGGTGTGTGTGGTATGTGTGTTGTATGTGTGGTGTGTGTGTTTGTATGTAATGTGTGTGGTGTGTATGTGTGGTGTGGGGGGTGTGGCGTGTGTGGGGGGTGTGTTTGCAGTGTGTTTGTGTTGTGGTGGGTGTGTTTGTGTGTATGGTGAGTGTTGTTTGTGTGCTGTGTGTGTGTTTGTGTGTATGGTGAGTGTTGTTTTTGTGTGTGTGTGTGGGGGGATGTGTTTGCAGTGTGTTTGTGTTGTGGTGGGTGTGTTTGTATGGTGAGTGTTGTTTGTGTGGTGTGTGTGTGTGTGTGTTTGTGTGTATGGTGAGTGTTGTTTGTGTGTGTGTGGGGGGGTGTTTGCAGTGTGTTTGTGTTGTGGTGGGTGTGTTTGTGTGTATGGTGAGTGTTGTTTGTGTGGTGTGTGTGTGTTTGTGTGTATGGTGAGTGTTGTTTGTGTGTGTGTGGGGGGGGGGGGTGTGTTTTCTGGTTGTAGAGTCCTCTGATTTAGGTTCCATAAACCTGGAGTCTGGCCCAGAGGCCCTTCTGAGGCCCCTTACTCCTCCCATGTACCATCAGCATTCATGTGGTCACAAATCTCCCCTTGTAAGGAATGGAAAAATGGTTTAGATAGAAAAATATCCTAACCTATCTTTAAGGCAGTGGCCTACTTACCATGATGCTAATGCAGCAAATGAATCAGCCTCCTGATCCTTCACTTGCATGAGCCCTTTCCCAGTCCCTAGATCAATCCTGATATTTATAATTTTGTGTTCTTTTCTTTAAAAAGGGCCCACATTTGCCAGGCACGGTGGCTCATGCCTATAACACCAGCACTCTGGGAGGCCGAGGCAGGAAGATCACTTGAGGCCAGGAGTTGTAGGTGGCCAGCCTGGGCAATATACAAAGACCCTGTCTCTACAAGAAAAATGCTTTTAATTAGCCAGGTATGGTGGTGCGCACCTGTAGTCTCTGCTACTTGGGAGGCTAGATCGCTTGAGCCCGGGAGGTCACGGGGCTGCAGTGAGCCGTGATTGCACCACTGCCCTCCAGCCTGGACAACAGAGGGAGACCCTGTCTCTTACAAAAAATAAAAAAGAAAGAAAGGAAAGAAAGAAGCCCAAATTGCATAAGAGTCAAGCCACACAAAACTTGGGTCTGTCCCTGTTGGAGGGCACTGTGGTTCTCTGTGTGGTAGGGTTGACTTGTGGGTTAAATCTTTTCTTTTTTGAAGAAAACTTAAGAGGACGGAGACTGGGAAAAGCGGGGCTTGGGGGAAAAAGGAGCCAGTTTCCATATCGTGAAAGCTTAACTCAGTCCAGATGGCTGTCTGCATAATTAACAGAAAAGCAATTGTAAGTGTGTACTGAAGTGTGTTAAGCATTTCTTGAGAAAGAGCAGAAAGTGTTATGCTTTACCCATGGTCTTCCAAATGTACCACCTAAGGGGAACGATTTTTCCCATTTTGTGAGTTAACAGGGGCAATGCAGACAAGAATTTCTTCCTTCTTCCTTCTCCCAGTTTTTACTGATAGGTAAAAAGTTCCAGCATGCACTAGCTAAGCCTTTTTTCTGTCCATTTAAGCGTGCAGATACGATCTCAGTCAGACAAACAGTGCCGCAAATGCAAGCTCCAGGCTCCCCAAAATTTGCTTGGGCCAGTAAATATTTAGGCAAAGAGTAGATAAAAGTGGGTGTGATTTGTCTCTGGAGGATTCCAGGAAGTGGGTACTATGTTACTATGTTTCAGATCACCCAATCCACTCTTCCCTAATACCTTGCCATATTTTATTTTCTTCATGGGACTAATTGCCTTGTGATATCTCTTGTTCTGTTGTATTTGTTTACTGTTTAGACAATGTAATAGCTATGAGAGTAGATATCCTTTCTTTTCTATTTAACATGGTAGATTCATGTATTGGATGGATTAATCCATACACCCATCCATCCATTCATTTATTTAAAGAATATTTATCTTCTTAAATACTAAATATAATATTATTATATTATATAATATTAAATATCCTACCCAGCAAGGGGTAGGATAGCAGCCATGTGAGCCCTCATGGAGCTTACAGACTGAGAGATCAGCTGAAACACTTGCCCTACTGTTCCTTCTCACTCTCTCATCCCTCCCAGTCCCCAGTGAGTCAGGAGTGTGACACAAGGCAGGGTAAATACACTTACTCAGGCACTTCTCCAAAGCCTTCCAGAGGCTGTGCTTCAGCAGCGTAGATCTTGGCATAATACCTGGCAGTATTTTGAACATAGCATTCCTATATCACCAAAATACATAGAGAGCCCCAGTGACTACAGGAAATTCAGACAGCATCGCCCAGTAAGACTATTCAGGAGATTTCCCAGTAAGGTAAAGCCAATGAATCGACTAGCCCATCCCCTGGTTGGGGTTGCAGTGGCAACAATTATTAGAACCTAGAGTTGGCCACCTACAGAGGAGCTCTGAGACATGAAGAAACTATCCCGGTGGAGGTCAAGTGGTCTCCGGGACCAGGTGTCCCTGAACTATAAAATTTCTCGAGCCAGCATGGCTGAAATTCACCCCAGAACTAAGGGGACTGGCCCCTCATCACGTCATCGGGTGGCACTTGGGGCACTACTGGGTTTCCTGTGAGATCTGCCATTGCAATCCCTTTTCAAAGGTGTAACTGAAGTAGTCAATAGTGAACAGCACAAGATTTCTGCCTTAGGAAAAGCTAAGTGGATTCTGCTTCCTACTCTGTGGGGCTTTTCTGAGCAAGAATCCAGATGCTGGGAGATTTTCCAAGACTGTGTCATATTTGAGATAGAGGGAATACTCAGAGAGAAAAGAAAAAAGAGGGGTGGATTGGGAGGAGAAAGGAAACAATGGACAGAATCCTATATTCAGAGAGCAGAGCTGCCTTCAGAAGCACAGAGTCCCACGTGACATTGCTGTGGGATCATGATGCTTCGTGCTTGGCTGTACCTGAGAGATTCATCTGAGTTTAACCTATGGATTTTAATATTTTAAATGGTTTTTTTTTTTTTTTTTTTTTTGAGACGGAGTCTCACTCTGTCGCCCAGGCTGGAGTACAGTGGCTGGATCTCAGCTCACTGCAAGCTCCGCCTCCCGGGTTCACGCCATTCTCCTACCTCAGCCTCTCGAGTAGCTGGGACTACAGGCGCCCGCCACCTCGCCCGGCTACTTTTTTGTATTTTTTAGTAGAGACGGGGTTTCACCGCGTTAGCCAGGATGGTCTCGATCTCCTGACCTTGTGATCCGCCCGTCTCGGCCTCCCAAAGTGCTGGGATTACAGGCTTGAGCCACCGCGCCCGGCCTAAATGGTTTTAATTGTTTAAAATGTTTATGGTAAACATTTTAAAGGGGCACATAGCTTGTGAAAGACCCAACTTTCACAATTTCACAGTGAAATGCGTGGACCAGGTGCGGTGGTGGCTCATGCCTGTAACCCTAGCACTTCGGGAGGCAGAGGCAGGAGGATCACTTGGAGCCCTCCAGGAGGTCAAGACCAGCCTGGGCAACATAGGGAGACCCTGTGTCTGAAAAAAATAAATAAATAAAAATTAGCTGGGCGTGATGGCATGCGCCCGTAGTCCTAGCTACTTAGGAGGCTGAGGCAGGAGGGTTGCTTAAGGCCAGGAGGTCAAGGCTGCTGTGGAGCCATAATCATGCCACTGCACTCCAGCCTGGGGGACAGAGTGAGACCCTGTCTCAAAAAGCAAAAAACAAAGAAGGAGTGAAATATGTGGACCAAATATGTGGAAAGGAGGAGGAAGGATGGAGAGAAGCTAAGGCTCTCCTGCCCTCTCCTCTCGCCTCGAGTTCTATGATTCGATAACACAGAGAAATGAGAACTCAGCTAGGGCCTTGTGTTTGTCTCTCTTCCTGTTTCATATGCTAACATTAAACCAAACTCAGGAAGGCAGAAAACAAGACCAATGCTGACTCTTCTGGATATACCCCACGCCTCTCCCTCTCCACAAACAAACCCAAACAAAACACTCCAGCAACTAGTGCTGATGTTACCTGTTCCCGGGGACCCAGGCATCTAGTGTAGCTTAGAACCCCCACTTTCCATATCATCCTAGGTCCAAGTAGATTCAACCCCCCAGGGATCTCATAGGGCTTCTTAGAAACAAAATCAGTTACATCTCAGGTTAGAACTGGTGAGGTGTCTCTAGGCATTGGCTGAGTCCCCAGTAGCTGGCATAAGGCCAAGAAATTACTCCTAAGAACTGAGAAGTGATCTCCAGCACTTAGATTGAATTGAAACCCCCAAAGAGGAAAAACACCCTTTTGAAGACACTCCCATCAATCCTGAGTCTGATTTTCATCTCGTCTTATCATGGGGTGGCTGTCACACCAGAAGCGACAGCCTCTGGGCAGATGGACCCACCTGGGCAGCGAGCTTGTAGTTCCTTTGGATGAGCTCATCATTATTTCTGGTCCCATAGGCAACGGCATTGTGCACCTTAAGCACACAGGCATGGCCAGGTTTGAAGACGGGCGTGAGGCCGTGCATCACTGTGCTGCGGAAGGCTTTGCGGTGAACCCCTTCTCCGAAGTGCAGCTCCTCCGTGGCGATCTGACCACGCAGGCGGCCCCCAAAGTAGCTGTCATGGAGGAAGTCTTCTTTGAAGATGAGTTGGCTGAATTCAATCTCTTCGCATCCTGAAACACAGCACAGCTTTGGTTGGAAAGAATACCTCCCAGTCCTGCTCCTTAGCTAATTCCACATGGGGAGGGTCCCCACACAAGGACAATGACAAGGCTGACCTGCAGAACCAAGAGGGGGCAGCCATACTTACCCTTCAAAAGAAGCATAGCTAAAAGAAGAGATGAGTGGGTTGGTGAGGAGGAGACAGGTCATTGAATGAGAATGTGGGAACATCAGTGAGAGATGGGTTGGAGCAAAACTGGAAAGATCAGGAAAAGAATTCTAGACAGACCTGGAAAATATAAGTGGAACCAAGCAAAGTAATAAAAGGCAAGTTGAAAAGATGGGTAAGTGTAGAGGAGGGAAGAAAGACCAATGATAAGATCCGATAGTATCGGATCCACCTTTTTTTCATTATTGCCCCCCCAACCCCGGAATCTTTGCTGGAACTTGTTTTAATTGCCTGCCATAAAAGCTTAATACCACAAATATACTGTTTATGTACCATATGTATATCTGTGCTTTATACAGAAAAAGAGTAACTTTTTTTGCCTGCCAAGAACCGGCGTTGGTCCTCTTGGGAGCAATACTGCCTCCATTGAGAAAGCATGCAATAAGTAAAAGAAACAGGTAGCAATAAACAAACAAACAAACAAACAAAAATAGTAAGAAGAATGGCCTTTGAAGAGAGATTGAGAAAAAGGTAGAATCATTTTGGATTTATTTGTAAAAAGAAAAGTAGAATTATTTTGAGTTTTCTAGCAGCTGTTTTCTTTTCAGAGTGGATTCTACACGTATTTGAGATGACAGTGAATTTAATCAGGAAGGTCCATTTTAAACTAGAGATGACCCAATCAGACTTCTCATTCACTGAGAGAAGAAAATTAGGTGGCTTTCAATGAAATAAGATTGTTTGGATTTTTAAAATGCTTTCCACTTCTCAAAACTGATGAAAACTAACATCTTTCTGAATGTTTACAAGAAGAAAGAAATCATGGGTTGTGTGAAAAATCTTACTTCATGTTTCTATATACAATGCTTAAGGAAATATTTTTCTTCTCCTCTCAAAATATTTCAAATCATATGATTTGAGACTGATGGTAGCTATTAAAACTATAAAGAGACTGAAACTATTCTGATAGGGTATTGATTAAGGTCAGGGCCTAGTTACTGCCAGAAAGAAAGAAAGGGAGTGGGGTTCGGTGGATTTTCAAACAGAAAAACTAGGTAAAGAGCTAGAAGCTTCTGGAAGAAAGAGGATATTCCTAAAGGTGCTCCTAGCATTTTCACGAAGGCCAGCAGAAGACTGTGGGATATCTGAATATGTCGCCCTCAAATCTGCCTCTTTGGTAAAAGGATTGTTGAGCTGAAGGCAATTAAGAAGCAGCAGAGGCAAGAAAGCTCTCTGCCTTCCCCCTATTTGCCTAAAATCGGGACATAAATTTATAAACACAGAAAAATTCTACTCCCCTTCTACCAGGAAGAACAAAGGTTAATGACTGAAGACAACTTTAGCCCCTGAGGAGCCTGGAGATGAGCAGCAGACATTAACAAGCATTAATGAGAATCCAGATGCTGGGAGATTTTCCAGGGTTTTGGAAATGCCTTTCCACAAGCTACTGCCCTTACCTACCCAAAGTCCTTCCCTCTGCCCTGTCACTTCTCGAAAAATGCACCATTCTTTGTTTAGATGCTGTATAAGCTGGAATTCAAATCCCTTCTTAAATGAGCACTTCTTGAGTGTCTCCCATGTATATATGAATGATACATGCTCATCAACCTGTTTGTTTTCCTCTCACTAATCTTCTTTTGTTACAGGGATCTGTTCCAACTAAGAACTTATGAAGACTGAAGAATAAATTGTTTTTCTTCCCCTGGAATTCCTACTGAGTAACTTGCCCTGGGTTTCTGGAGAGAACTGGGTTGGAGCTGCAGGGAAACAGGCAAATGGGACATTTTCTCAGATAAAGTTTTAGGCAATACCTGGATCGCAGATTTTACTCTAAGTCACAGAACCAAGAAAAAAAAAATTAATCTATGGAGAAAAGCACAGTTTTATTTTAACAGTTAAATTTAAAAATTAGGTGAGAAAATAGAGAGAGAATGCTTTTCTGTATCCCACACCTTCTCAGTTCCATTCCAGTTATATGATTAATGTTAACAATTTGGCCTCTAATACCACTTACAGAGTATAGGAAATGTTATATGTACATACCTTAGAGCCCAATGAACATGAGTTATCTCTGTCACATCCTGTCTTCCTTCAAAACCCTCACATTTCTAATATTTAATTATTAAAAGTAAAATGTTTGTGCACCTTACGCTTTAAAATTCAGCAAATCTAATTAACTGAAGATCAAAGTTGGTCCAGGCCATATGCTTAGAAAGTAGGAAGGAAAATTTGTTTGCATATTACTACATGTGGTAAAATTAATAACCCTGTCTATGATTTCCAACAGAAATGCTTATTTGACAAAGATAAAGCCATGAAAGAAAAAAAGAAATCTTAGACCTATTCTTTGTCTCTTGAAAATCTTGCAGGGCAAGAGCTGGAGTTCTAGGTGGAACTTTCCAAGCTGAAACTCATCTACTGGGCCTTCCTTTACAGAAGCAGAAGGTATAGACTCTGCAGCTCTGCAGAAATCTGAAAGGACAGCCTGTCCAAAAATGTCTTCCGCAGTGATGGCTGAAATGAGCGCGTCCGCTTGGTTAGAGTTTGCACCTCTTTTAAAGTGAGAGATGGAGGTGAGAATTCATCCTTTAGAACAATTTCTTCCCTGGTAAGAGTAATGAAGGTAACCAGAGAACTGAGCACCTGAGGGGAGGCTCAGGAAAAGCAGGCATGTAGCAGTGCGAGTCTCGGGTTGTGGAGAAGGTGCAACTTTCTTTGCAGCTTTGCAGAGCCATCTGTTGCCAGGACTCACACTCCACGCTGCCTAAAATCCCTGAGAGGGGGCAGTGCCATGAGAAAGAATCAGGAGAGACTGGGTGTGGTGGTTCACACCTGTAATCCTGGAACTTTGGGAGGCCAAGTCAGGTGAATCACCTGAGGTCAGGAGTTCGAGACCAGCCTGGCCAACATGATGAAACCCCATCTCTACTAAAAATACTAAAAATTAGCTGGGTGTGGTGGCAGGTGTCTGTAATCCAACTACTCAGGAGACTGAGGCAGGAGAATTGCTTGAACTCGGGAGGTGGAGGTTGCAGTCAGCCGAGATCTTGCCATTGCACTTCAGCCTGGGTGACAGAGCAAGACTCCGTCTCAAAAAAAAAAAAGAATCAGGAGAGACTCATTGGAATCCACCAGACAGACTCGCCAGATGAGTGTTGGGAGATCCCAATGCCTCACTGAGGTTCCTTGCTACACCCATACATTGTGAAATCCAAATCAACTCAGAGAAACCATGAGGATACCTGCAGCCACTGGTTACAAAGACTGCTCCGAGGTGCAGAAAAGCAATCCACAAATATATTCATAAAACACAATAACATCATTAAATTGGGCTTCATTTTGTCCATGATTCATTTCCAACTTTCTCATAAGCTTAGCTTTTTAGTTTTTTAAATTAGAGACCATCTTGTAAAAGATTATTTATTCCTCCTATAGAGAATTAAATAAATAAACTGTTTAGTGAGATAGTCCTCTAAATTTAAAAAAAAAAAAATGTGATTAAAAGTAATTTTCCAAATCAGCCGGGTGCAGTGGTGAGCACCTGTCGTCCAGGCTCCTCAGGAGGCTGAGGTAGGAGGATCATTAGAGTCCAGGAGGCCGAGGCTGCAGCGAGCTATGATTGTGCCACCGCATTCCAGCCTGGACGAAAGAGTGAGACCCTGTCTCAAAGAAATAACATAAAAGTAATTTTCGGCTTCTTTATCTGAAGGTACAAGGATAGGGAGGGGCCAAGAATTACTTCCCCAGCCGGGTGAGTCAGTGAAACTGACACCCCCAGTAACAATGGAGCCAGAAACCAGGAGAAGGTGATGTCATCAGGGTTCAGACCCAAGCTCTGTGGCTGGAGTCACTGGGCTACAGCGGTGGTACCATTTCCACCAAATGGCCAGTAGCTCATCCCCACTGGGGTCTCTCAAGTAATCCTTGAGAAATGAGCTTATGCAAACCTAAACCAATAAAACCATAGCAAGTGTCTGAGATGTGAATGCCAATCAATGCTAAGAAGCTGATGAAACAGAGACTCCCTTCTCAGAGTCTTTTTATTTTCTAAAGTATTAGGAGGAAGGGGATTCTTTTGCATATTTTGCCTTCTGGGGCGATGAGAGCAGAAATGGAGGAAGGATTTTAAATTATAACACACGTATGCTACACACTAAAGATGAGTATTTAGCATCTGAGTGGGTTTGTGAAGAGCTTGTATATAAGTTTACTATTTTGCGTTAATATCACAATATTTGCTAGGCCATTTCTTTTTCTTTTTTTCTTTTTTCTTTTTTTTTTTTTTTTTGAGATGGAGTCTTGCTCTGTTGTCAGGCTGGAGGGCAGTGGTGTGAGCTCGGCTCACTGCAACCTCCACCTTGTGGTTCAAGCCATTCTCTTGCCTCAGCCTCTTGAGTAGCTGGGATTACAGGCATGCGCCACTACGCCAGGCTAATTTTGTATTTTTAGTAGAGATGGGGTTTCACCATGTTGGTCAGGATAGTCTTGATCTCTTGACCTCATGATCCCACCCACCTTGGCCTCCCAAAGTGCTGGGATTACAGGCGTGAGCCACTGCGCCTGGCCTATTGCTAGACCATTTCTAAGTTGAGATCTCAGTTTCTTGCTTTTGATACACTGGATGTGACTGCATTTTGATTACTTTTATTACTTGTTTCTGCAGAGATTTCAGGCGTTCTGTTTGTTTTAAAAATCAGTACATGCAATAAATCTTTAAGATGCTAGTTCAATTAACTGTCAGAATTTATCCATATTTCTCCTAAAACTGACAGTGGATCCTCCCCTGTGCTGAAAGTCATGGTCACATGGGGTGAGGTTGGACCACCGTGGTGTATGGAACTGGCCTCCTGCAGCTCCTGAGAGCTGATGACGGGCAGCTCTTCCCAGTTCCATGATGTGTGATGTCACACTGGTGGTTTAAAAGTGGCCGCACTGAATTTACATCATGGAAATTGTAGGACTCAGAGCTTCCCCAACCCTCAGCATGTTGTTAAATATTTACCCCAGCACACCACCAGGCAAGGGTGGGCATGGGTGGGCGTAGGTGGGTGAGTAATTCTCCTTAAGAGGGAAGACATGGCAAACACAGATTCCACCAAACTGTGGAAAATTCACTGGGTGGCCCAGGAACAGCACGAGCATTCATGAACAGCAGTGTTAGGCTGTGGCTAACACCAGGTGCCAAAAGAAAGCAGAGAAACACATCTTTTCTTTTCATTAAGACACAAATGAATGGAATGATTCTCCAGACACCTGGCTGTCTTTGGGAATCTGCTCAGCTAGTCAAACTGAAAAGAAAATTGAAGAAACAAAACAAGCTGTGTAAGTCCCAGCAGCTGAAAACTCCCATGCAGAAGGGCTGAATGCAAGACCGATGTTTAAAGGGAAAAGTCAAATCCAAACTCCCCCTCTACGTGTTCCCCAAAACTCCCCTGCTATAGTGTACCATTCAATTCTGGATATCTATAGTCTAACAAACTTACAATAGGAAGTATGGCCCTACATTCACATTGAATTGGCTCATGAATTGTCCTTCTTTTCTCAAGTCACACCATAGCTCTCCTTCTCAGTTGGAAGAGTCCATAGGATTACTGCTTCTACCCTTTACTCCGGGAGCTATTTTATGCTTTATGGCAAGCCCATTTCCTCTGGCAGGCCAACCCCAACTGACTTACCTTTAGTATCCTGGCGACTTGACAGTTGTTTGAGAACTAGAAGAAGACAAAGCAGAGAATGGCTTCAGTACAAATGTCCATTGTGAACGGGCAGGGGCTAGTGGTTTTCACTGAAAACTGAAAAGCTGTGGTCTACCTTCAGCTGTGAGGTTAAATTCAGCAGTCACTTTTCCATAGCTGTTCTTGATGCAGCAGTAATAGAGGCCCTGGTCCTTCAGACTGGCTTGAACGATGGCAAAGGAAACAGTGGAGTTGTCCCCTGCACTACAATGAGGAATATTCACATTGACACACTTCATCATTCTATGGTTGCATTTTTTTTTCTAATATATTTAAGAAGAAAGAAGCGAAGGCTTCCCTGCTCACATGTTTTCAGCCAATGAGCTGCCCAAGGGGCAAAATCACGATCCGCTGTTTAAATAATTGATGTCTCCACAGAGGAGAGTCATTACATTTTGGCTAACACGCTCACTCCAATAAGCAGTATGAACACAAAGAAATGTTCAGTAGGTTTAACTGCCATGAGTAGAGCCAAGAATTGAAATTGTGAATTCTGGGAGCTGTTGTTAACATTTCTGCTCAGAATTCAGCTCAATTATGTGACTAATCCGGGCGTCCTGTGCTTGACGGAAAGTCTGATAACTCCAAACCCAAACTTACACAATAAGGAACAAGAGAAAAGGGGGTTCTTAGCTTTATGCTACCTCAGGATTCATGACTGAGGACCCCTTTATAATAGTGTCCTGTCCTCCCCTAGTGAGGTGCCAACCGTCCAACTAGTCACCCACCAAATATTATTGAGTTCCAGTCACTGTGCTATGAAAACTAAAACTGGCGGTGGTGGTCGTGTTGGTGGTGGTGATGACAGTAATGATGATGCTGAGAGCCAATGTGCACTGAGCATTTGGTATGTACCAGGCATTGTGCCAAATCACATAAAGATCAATTTCATGATGTCCTCAGAACGACCTAATGAGAGAACTACGTTTACTATTCTCAGTTTGCAGATGAGGAAACTGAGACATAGAAAAATGTAAACAAATGATTTTGACCTCATTAAGCTGCCTCCCCAAGTAAATTATGGTTCCTGCCCTCAAGTCTGGGATAATCTGAAATATAGGTAGAGCCACATATTTATTCCAAAGTCTCAAACAAAAAACTTACTTTACAGCAAAAAAAAAAGAGAGGATATTCAAATGTTGTTCTGGTTTTGTTCTTTAAAATGAACTTTGTTTAAACATTCACCAAGATTCTGTGTGTTTATGTGTATACATGTGTGTGGTGTACATTTTAGCTTGGGTTTGTTTCATCGTTTAACAACAAAAATTCACCGAACTTGAGTTTGTCTCAGTTGCATGTTCAAAAAAAGTGTTCATTATTGGTTGTTTTTTCAATAGACTTTAAGCCTCCAGTATATACATTCCTTCCCTGGAATATACCAGTGGCTTAAAACGAAGTTCACAAAATCATTCAACTTCCTTCATTCCTGGGGGCTCTGAACATCTCCCATTGTATGGTTAAAACTGGATGTGAACAAGTCCAGTTATAATGGGGAGATTTCCGGAGAGGGCAATAAAACACTGAGCGGGCCACAGAGGAGGCTTGTGGAAAGTCCTTCTCCAAAGCTCTAGGATCGGCACAGCCTTTCTGTTATTGAAAGGGGCAGGCAAGTGCTACCTGAAGGGCTGGGGGCTGAACTAGAACTGTCCCGTGAACATCTTCCTTCCAGCCTAGAAATTCTCTGATACTTGGCCCAGAACCATGAAGACCGTTTTTCCTGGCTTGACCCATGGTCCCCACCCAAGGCTTTCTTCTAGAGGGAATACATATAGGAGTCAGAAAGGTCTGGATCCCAACCCTGAGGCTGACCTCAGGTGTACTATGTAGCCTCTCACCCTCAGTTTCCTCCTCTGTGAAAGCAGAATGAGCAAGATCACAGCTCAGATGTGTCATAAGGAGTAACTGACACCAGCGTGTGAAGCTTTGGTGAAAAGCCCAGTCCTGAGAGTGGTCACGAGTCATTACTTCATGGTGAGCAGTAGTATTAGTGGGGAACAGTAGTATTAGTGTGCTTTCTCCATGAAACAAAACTACCTCGGAAGTCCCGAAGAGTTCTATCTAGCATTTGTGGAGTATCTGCTCTGTGCTTAGTACCGGGGGATTCAATGATGAAAAAAAAAAAAAAAAAAAAAAAAAGGCATAGTCCTTGCCCTTGAGAGTCTTCTAATCTGGGAGGAAACGGACAAACAGAAAATACCAATACAGCTATAGAAAGCAAAAACAAGTGACCTTGTGCCTTTTTTTTACCAAGAGGGTAAGCTCAGTTTCATATCCTCTTACCCTGTAAGGGACAAATCTTTTTACCTTAGGAAATGGCCACAGACAGCAGAACATCAGTGGTGATTAGCTGTACAGACAAATGCAAAAGAAGCCCATGCCCAGAGTGTGATCAGAGGAACACAAAGAATGAAATTGGCTGCAGGGAGAGGGTAGTTAGCGTGGGGACTTCTCTGAGAGACCCCATCATCCATCACCAGCCCTGAGGAGCCAGGGCTTGGCAGCACTCCCACCCGCCACTCAGTCTGGGCTGAGAAGCCCTCGGGTTGTTTCTCTCAGGGCCATCCAAGGAGATCCTGCCATCCCAGCAGCCAGCTCCTCATTCACTGGTTCCCAGCAGGAACAACATGACCTGTGCTCCATGACCTTGCTCAGCTATCAGCAGAGCCACTCCACATGGACAGCTGCACTTTCAAAAGCCCAGGGAACTCAGAAGGACCTCTCTCCCCAGAGCGGAGAATGGGTTCCTGGTTACTAAGAAGGTATTGATGGCCAAATAGCACCAGAGGGTGCCACCTTGAGGTCTCCATGGAGCCAAGACATGCCACTGCTACACAGAGACTCAAACCAAGCTACCACTTTCTTCTTACTGGTTTCTTTGAAGTATATTAGTCTTGCCCTAACCACAAGAATGTCTTCTGACACCTAATTTCCACACTTTAGCCTGTTAAGGAAAGTACCCAAAAGTTGCGGACAAAGACTGGAGGAGGATCACAGTCATTGTTCAACAGGATCACTTGAGGATGATCTACTGAAAGGAGAATGCTTTGCTATTTCCCATTTACACAGAACCCACTCATAGAACCATTTACATAGAACCTGTAACCTAAAAGTTATAGGTTAACTTTTAGGTTTCTGTGCAATAGAAAAGATAACTCCCAAAGTTTATTACCTGTCAAACATTAACCAGTGTTATATCTATTTCAAAATGTATTTCCGCATTCCTTTACCTGATTGACTATCTAAATCTTCATTCCTTAAATGCTCCTTTGAACAATCTTGCCATTGTACAGGTTCCCTCATGATACTTAGTAAGTTCAAGAAGACCTTTGCTCCAGGTTGATATTATATGTGAGAGATTTCAACTCTTTGAAAATGATACAAGGACAGTGACACATTGCATGGAGGCACAAGTAAAGGGAAACGCTGGCCTGGAAGTAGGCATGAGAGAAATTAGCAAACATTTGAAAACCCACTTGAAATAATGTAAATGATCTCTCAATAAACAAATGAGTTATGACTCCTAAATATTCTCAAGTGTTCGCATGGAGAAAGCAGATGGGTTCAACTAAGCCAGACACTGTCACCAAGGAGAAATGAAGCAAACATCACTAGCAATCAAAGGCCTTAGCCACGCGTCATCAGTAAGTAGAATGCTTACTAATGACATATGCTCCCCAGGGGAAAGTCAGATTTATGGTAAATACGTATCAAATGGAAAAGGGATGTGCAAATATTCAAGTGGTAATTCTGAGCTCAGAGCAAGGCTGATGAATGGAAAAACAGTGAAAATGCTGGTTAATTGTTCTTGGCTGACAGCTTCAGAAAATAATTTAAAATGAATAATTAGTATTAATACCTTTTTAAGTGAAGCTCTAGGGAACTTCCTTGACTTAAAAAGCAAACCATTCCTTTTCCATTATAATTCTTCTTAAGCCATACCGAAGACGGGCAGGGTAATGGTGACATTTTAGGCAAAGTGGTTATTCTATCAATCACAATCCAGTTAAATGCTCTGGAGTGATGTTAGTAGAAATGAAATCATAGCTCAAGTATCCCATCGTTACATTTGAGAAATAGCTTCCAGACATACGTTCCAAGCAGACGTATATGGTTTAATTAAACAGAAAACTCAGATTTTCTCACTTTTTCAGTCTACTGGTGACAAAAATAAGGGGATTAGAACCCCTCCCATATCTTAGGGAGCTAAACTGGGAACCCCTTTGGCAGAGGGTTGACTTTCGAACCAGGTGATTTGTTTCTAGATTGTGTCAGATGAAGCTCGAATTCATCAGTTCACTTGAACAAGCATTTATTGCCAAGAAAAGCTGCTTAAGAAAGCCATTAATCTGGTTCATTCCATAGGGGATATTCTTGGCAATGATTCTCGCTCTCATCTCTCTCCTCATTTTTCTCTCCTTTATTATCTTAAGGACATGGCCGGACGCGGTGGCTCACTCCTGTAATCCCAGCACTTTGGGAGGCGGAAATAGGTGGATCACTGGAGGCCAGGAGTTTGAGACCAGCCTGGGCAACATGGCAAAACCCTGTCTCTACTAAAAATACAAAAGAAAATTAGCCAAGCATGGTGATGTGCTCCAGTAATCCTAGCTACTCGGGAGGCTGAGGTGGGAGGATCACTTGAGCCCAGGAGGTGGAGCCTGCAGTGAGCCATGACTGCACCACTACACTCCAGCCTGGGAGATGGGAGTAGGACCTTGTCTCAAAAATAAAAATAAAAATCACAGAGACCCAGAAATAAACAGGTGTTCCCATATTAATGATGGCTGCTGGTCACCCTCAATAGCTGTTACTTTTCTGTAACCTCATAGATTGCTGCTGCTGTTGTTTTTATTCATCTTCTAAGCTTTGTTTGACCTTTATCAGATTACTGGGAATTTATGAAACAGAAAACACACCCAAGTTAAATTCACAGACATACAGACGAGAGCTCTTTAATCTTAGGACCACAGAACCTCAGCCTAGAATATCATTTGACATGTTCCTTTCCCTGATTTAAAAAACGTAGTGAAAGGTTGTGTGACTTCCCAAAACCCCAGAACTCAACGGTGGCAAAAACCAGGCAAGAATCCTCCATCATTTTCCCCATACGGACACTTGTCTTCCAATATTTAATCTTTTTAAATATTGCGGGTGTGGAATCTCTGCTTCAATTTTCCTTTTCACGTCCTATAATTTATTCTTTTCTTTTACAACCATGTTGTGAAATAAACAAGCAGCAACTGTGAAAAGTAACCAGGGAAAAACATCGCACCTTCTCTGCACTTGGGCTATGGACTTTGAATCTTTTGTCCAGCAGATGGTAGAATCTTCATGAATTTCTGCAAATTGGCAGCTTAATTTTACATTTCCAGAGTGTTCAGGGAACATCTCAGCTTGGATCTTTTTCAGTAATACCGGAGCTAGAAACAAAAGATTTGAAGGTCAGTGTAGCAAAAGACTTCCCCATTTCATATTGTTTAATTCTCATAACAATCCTGAGAGACAGGAATACTAATTATTATCCCCAATTATGGAAGTAAGAATTGAGTTTCTGAGGGGAGAGGTAGCTTGCCTAAATAGTCGGAAAATTAACAAATCAATCTAATAGAAAATGCTCGTTTCCATTACTTAAAATTCAGCCTGTAATGCTGAAAGTGAAATAGAACTTGAGAGATTTTTTCTAAAGGGGATGAGAGGTGGGAGGATTGTAGAAATCTATTCTATAGGATGTCAGCCAAATAAAGATGTTTTTAAATGATTACCAGATCATCCAGTCAAAATCAGAGCTAGGGATTAGGGAGTAGAATAAAATCTGGATTATCCAAAAAACTATGGCTAAACCCCCAAAACGTAAAAGACACCTCAACAATAAGTTATTGGCTGAATAATATTCATCCATCTTTTCCCCTTTATCACACTTGTCTTTGCTGAAGATAACCCAGTAGATTGCAGTGATGTTTGATATCAACCTCATTAGCAAAAGATAATAGAAGCAACAAGGAAACAATTCCCATCGGTTGGGCTGAGACCTTTGAATATCACCTCAGTATCAGTGATGAACAATTAGCATGCTAATATGTAATTAGCCAGGGCAGCCACTAGGCGGCAGCCTAGACATTAGAACAAGACAAGGGTGAGGCCCCTGTCCCAAGCGGTCCTAACAATTGGGTAGGAATTGAGAGTACTGCAGATGTGGTGTGATCCTATCACAAATTAAACAGCATAACTCCACAGCGCTGGTCACACAAAAGAGTACATCATTACAAAACATATGTAATCCGTAGCCAAACCAAGATCACCAATACTGAGACTTTGTTTGCTCCACTGCCTCAAATTATACTACCGTGAAAACATTCATGAATTCAAGGGGCTTCTCATCTCTCCTTGACACCAGCAGATGCTTGGATGACAGAATGCGTATTTAAAAGCTAATTCTCTACCCAGGAAGTGATGATGGGCCCGCTGGGTAGCAAATCTTTCAACCAGTGAGTAATCAAGACTACTAACGGTATCCTGGGACCCAAGTGGATAACTGAGAGAGAGAAAATGTAGCAAGTATGTATTGACGGCAAACCCGCATCAGTGCATCTGGGCCTGCTGGCTCCTGCCCAAGCTGAGACCTTGTTCACGTTCACAGTCTGAAACTCTTGGTCCGGGTCTCGACCAAGCCCACCTCCTCATCTGGGCCATTTCCTAGAGGGTCCTTCCAACACCATGCAGTGGCCAGCTTCATGGGTGATTTGGGGACATCTAAATATTCCTAAGCCTGCCGGAACCTGTTGTACTGAACACAAAGAAAATTGGGGGATGGCGGGAAGGGCATGAAATGGGCAGCAGAACTGAATGATGGATGGTCTGTGGGAGATTTGAAGCTTGTTTAGCCAAGGGTTTTGGGCTTTGGATAGAACCCGTGTCTATGTGAGACAGAGGTGGAAAATGCAGCCGAATGAGCTCAGAGGAGACCTGGAGTGCAGCTAGGTTTGTCTTCTGTGTGCGGGTGGGCCTAGTGTTGAGGGAAAATGGTAGTAAAGTCCCTGATGAATATAGTTTCTGTACTAAGCTTTGGACATCAAAAACGATTACTCAGGCCTGGCATGGTGGTTCACACCTGTAATCTCAGCAGTTTTGGAGGCTGAGGCAGGAGGGTCACTTGAGGCCAGGAGTTGGAGACCAGCCTGGGCAACATAGCAAGACCCCATCTCTAGAAAAAAAAAAAAAAAGCCAGGTGTGGTGCGCATGCCTGTGGACCTAGCTACTTAGGAGGCTGAGGTGGGAGGATCAGTTGAGCACAGGAGTTCAAGGCTGCAGTGAGCCAAGATCTTGCCACAGGAATCCAGCCTAAGTGACAGAGCGAGACCCTGTCTCTAAAGTAATAATAATAGTTTTTTTAAAAAGATTAGGGTTTATTTCTTTTATAATGATCCAAGTCACTGCTCCCCTCATCCTAACTCCTGCCCCACCAGTTAACTGGTGGGAAGGCATTAAATCTGTGCTCCTTTGGGGATAGCAGGGTGGGTACCAGACTGCTAGGTAGGGCACAGTCAAGGTGTCAGCCAAGGGGTCTGAAGTGTACCAGCTGGAAAATAGTGATGAGGACTCAGGGCCTTACAAAAGCCATCACCACAAGAAGGAAGGAGAACTTCCTAGTCTGGTGTCTTCCTGGTGGCAACTTTTGTTATTTTTAAACAATGATATTGCTGTGGCTTACACTAAGAAAACAAAATAAAAAACCTTTGAGTGCTTAATGGTGGAGTAGATGGTTAAAGGAATTGGTCCACAGCTAGAAACCCGTAACGAACAACTAGAAGGTGGTAAGTTAAAAAAAAAAAAAAAAAAAAAAGGACCGGCACCGTGGCTCATTTTGGGAGGCCGAGGTGGGCAGATCACAAGGTCAAGAGATCTAGACCATCCTGGCCAACATGGTGAAACCCCATCTCTACTAAATATACAAAAATTAACTGGGCGTGGTGGTGCATGCCTATAGTCCCAGCTACTCGGGAGGCTGAGGCAGGAGAATCGCTTGAACCGGGAGGTGGAGGTTGCAGTGAGCCAAGATCACGCCACTGCGCTCCAGCCTGGCGACAGAGCAAGGCCCCGTTTCAAAAAAAAAAAAAAAAAGCAGGAAAAAAGCAGGGTGTTGTCAAGGGCTGGCCCTCTGAATGCTGCCGTTCCAAAAGGTAAATGCTGGAAGATAATCATTTTTCTCATCTCTTATCATCATCTGTGTTGATTCATATGGATTAGTGCCCATGGTGGATTCATATTAGATACATACTCAGTGCATTCATTATCAGAGTCACCATGGAAAATAACAAGGTCCTTAATAAACGGATGAATATGCTGGTCAAGCATTTATTTCCCGTCGGGCGACGGCCCTTCCAATGCAATAACCTAGTACTGATTTGTAGTTAGGACGGGGAGCTGTGACCTTTAAAAAAAAGGGGGGTGCCAGTGTTCCAGAAACCTGTTCTTCTAACTTTCTCTGCAAAGAAAATCCCCGCACGAGAGGGGAGAGGATGGCCGCCAGTGGCAACTCCTCCGAAGCTGGGAAGGGACTGCGGGATCAGAACCTACCCCAGCGTGGGCAAAACCTGCCTGGGACTCCCATTTAGCTGCTGACTCAAGGGTAGCTCTGATGAACCTCCTGCGCCTGCTCCATCACCAGATGACTCCTACCTTCTTGCCCAGGCCCTGAGTTCTTCAGAGAGGAGGGGCTGTGGACGCCAGCACCACTCTTTCTCCTAATACTAGGTTGGTATCAACTCAGACACAATGCTCTTGTGTCTGAACTAAGTTCTTTCTTTCTTTCATGAGCATACTGGGCATAAGCATTGCCTCATTTTTTATTTAAAAACACTAATTAGAAAAACAGTAACTAACAACCATGAGAGCTGTGTTAGGCCACAGGCCATTCAAATTGTTTTGCATTTTTATACCGGAGAGTCGTCTTATTAGCACCCCCATTTTACAGATGGGGAAAGTGAGGCACCCGGAGGCTAAGGTATTTGTCCAGGGCTACCCAGGTACCGCCAGAGGCCAGACTTGAACCCAAGCAATATAACTCCTCATCTACACCCTAAACCACCAAGATACAACTTGCCCCAGCTGGGCCCAAACACCGCCTAGTATCTCTAACTCTGAATCTTTGCCTCTTAACGGCCTCTGTGTTGTGGGTGGCATGAGTAACAATCCTTCAGTGGTCTGGCCTGGAAAAGTCTTTGGTTGTCTCTACCCCGTGGTCTCCGGCAGGGCCCTCTCAGGACGAGGCTGGCTGCTCTCACATCTACCTGCTTTGCTCAGGCCAGTGCCTTCCAGAAAGCTACATGCTCGGTCTTTGCAGCCTTTAGTGCAATGGCGAGGTTGTGCCGCAGCTGAAATCAAAGTCTTTGACAGCGATTGATTTCAACACTGGCTATCTGGACGGTCCTCTTACCTATGGGTAACTCGAATAGTCACGGGCAAGAATTCCAAAAAGGTTGTTTTACTTGTCTATCTTTACCTGCAAAGGAACCCCCATCCCCAAACACGGGGGTTGAGGCTGGTCCCCAGAGGCAATCTATTCAGCCTCTGGGCTGAAACCACTTTTGAGAGCTTTTAAAACATTGCCTCATTCTCTCTATTTAATTTTATTTATTTATTTATTTTCTGAGACAGAGTCTTGTTCTGTCGCCCAGGCTGGAGTGCAGCTGGAGCGTGGTGGTGTGATCACAGCTCACTGTACCCTCGACTTTCTGGGGTCAGGTGATTCTCCCTCTTCAGCCCCAGAGTAGCTGGGACTACAGACCTGCGCCACCATACCCAGCTACCTTTTTGTATTTTTTCGTAGAAATGGGGTTTCGCCATGTTGCTCAGGTGGTCTCAAACTCCTGGGTTTAAGCAATCCTCCTGCCTCGGCCTCCCAAATTGCTGGGATTACAGGTGTGAGCCACCATGCCCAGCCATTCTCTTTAAGTATGTTTTAAAATATAGATACTAATAACCTGATTGGATGCTTTCAAACTCTTCAGAAGGCAGTTTTGTCTTTAAACCTTTCTGCAACAGGGGTGAGGACCCATTTGATGGGATGGGAATAACAAACACCAGCCTCAAAGTCTAAGGACTCGGGATAAGAAAGGAGAAAATTCTTCCCTTCTGATCAAACAGAGCCATCCATAGCTTTTCGCTCCAGAGCACACAGGCCACTGTAGCTTGCTGCAACATTTTCTCTTGACTTCTACCAGGGTGTGTGGGGAGGGAAAGAAGAGCTCTGAAATAAAATAGGCTAAAATTTGGTCCATAAATGGAATTTGGGACTGAAATGATTCCTTACACAAAGTAGAATTAACTGCAATTTCAGGACTTTTTTTTTTTTTTTTTTAACAGCATCATAGGTAGAGATTGATCAAGGACTTTTGAGGCTCAAGTGATCTGAAACCTTGAACACAGACCTCAGAGGACTTTAGATTTAGATAAATGGGAAGGGTGAGTTGAAAAGAAATGTTATACTCAAATTTGGAAGAAAAACCAAGGTTCAAGGAAGCCATTTTTAATGAAAAATCAGTGATTAAAGAGGAGAATCCCAATGTGTACCAAAATATTCATTTCCATGGTCTTCCTGCATGGTCTATTTGATTACACTAATTAGCTACACTGATTAATGCTTCTGTTTATATTTTTAAATAGATTTTGTAAAAGAGGATAATTAAATGGAAAAGCGCCTTCATCATATTCCCCTCCAGCAGACATGCCTACAGGCAGCCTTTATCAGTGGTTCTCAATTGTGGTTCTCCCGATAGATCACCCGGGAACTTGTTAGGAGTCCAAATTTCACACGCTGGGGGAGGGGAGCAATCTGGGTTTTAACAAGCCCTCCAGGTGCTTCTGATGCTACATGCTGAAGCCACTTGGCCACAATCATAGCATCAGTGCCCACCCTGGGGACACTGGCCTTAATTGCAAAGGATCCTAGAGGACACAGGAACTAGATACCTCGTCTACAAGCCCAAACTTTAACAATGATGGACAGCAACAGAGCCTCACCTCTTCCTTCTCCTTTGCAAGATGGCTTTTTTGGGTCTTGTTTCTCTTCTGTGAGTGATAACGATGTTTCAAGTTTGGGCATCTTTTTGAGAAAGGCTGAGTTCTTTCTGGCATTTTCCTTTTCTTCCAGTTTCAGCCTCAGGGCTGCCACTTTGGACAAAATTTTCTTCTTTACTCCTTCAGCTAAATGTCCACTGCCTGGGGCTTCTGGCTTCCTTTTGACCTCCTCTGACCCCATCACTGCTGTGAGGGCCCCCGGTGATTTGCCAGCTTGGGCTTCCAGTGACTTCTCCCTCTCCCTGGACTTTTTCACACAGCGTAGGGTGCCCTTTGGATGTGGATCCTGCAGTAACTTAGGGGCTTTCTCTAACTCATCTTCTCCTGAAATGAATGCCAAGGTCTTTGCTGAGGAGCTAGATGAGCTTGGGGGTTTGGTTTCCCCAGTTTGAAGCACCTCTATTTTAGGTTCCTCCATTTTGTGGCTTATCAAAAAGTTTGTGACATTTCCTTCAGGAGATGAAGTACAAGGCAACCTGGTAAGAGGAGGAGAAGAGGGCAAAGGTTTCCCACGCTCATTCTCAATAGTTCCCCTTTTCTGTGAAACAGGAAACACATACTGACGGTTTCTGGGCTCAACTAAGTCATTTTCAGGGACGTCATGAATTTGGCCTGTGGAGTCGTGAGCATCAACCCCAAGAGAAGCATGAGTCATTATTGGAAGGCAGCTAGAAAGAGGTGAAGTGGGGGAAATCAATTCTGCTTTGTCCTTTTTACTTTGCTCAGCCTCCCCTAAGCTCCCATCACTGCTTTCTTGTATCTGGCCTATGCTACATCCACTTGGAATTCTTTCACCCCCTTCACTGGGTTGCAGGACTTGCCAAATGGTAGTTTTTGCCTCATCAGGTTGACTTTGTTCAGCCTCCCGCTTCATACTGCCTTCTTGGCTTCTGCTGATTCTATTTTCAGTCAGAATGGTTCCCTGGAGACATGGAACTTGCAAAATGGCAGGCTGGATTTTCGCTCCGTGGCCCACATTTCCGTCATTTGATTGACTCCCTTCTCTGGCGCCCTCTGGTGTGGATTCAGAGGGCTCTGGTTTTCCAGCCCTGGTGTACTCTATCACACTTGTCTCATCAATGGGATCTACAGAGGACTCTAGGATTTTAGAGCAGGTCAGAAACTTTTTAAAGAAGGCAGTGTGATCCATCTTGAGTTGCTTTTCCCCCTGGTCTTGACTCACATTGTTAACATTTTCCTTCCCTCCAGTTTCAGAAGCCACTGACAGTGAATCTGTGACACATAACTCCTTTCCATCTACAGGGTCCACGGATGACTCCAGGAGTCTGGGTTGGCTGAAACCCCAGGAAGAAAGACTTCTCCAGTGTGCACTGATGGCAGGCTTTTCGCCTTTATGGCTTTCTCTGCTATCAGCAAGGGCTGAGTCAGCATCCTCTGGACTGTGAGCCGATGCTGCTATTTCAGAGGGGGCCAATTCAGGCACAACAGTATCTGCCTTTAGACTATCAGGTACAGCCCAGACCTTGTCAGGAATTACGGGACCACCGTCTGATGCCTTGCTCTCAGAATTTGTCCGTTGTCTTGGTGGCCGAATTTCAGAAGTGGAAGCCTCTACAGTTATAATCTTCATCTTGTTGCCTGCCTCCCGATTTCCAGGTCCATGTTCTTTAGACTCTTCCAAAATGATATCAGAGAGAGAGGGAATGTTTCTCAGAGCCTGGCTATCTTCTTCCCCAGCAGTTTCAGCCACGACGGAGACCCTCATCCCCCAAACTGAGCGCTGCCCTGCTCCTTCCCTGGAGCTTGCTGGTGAGTGGGCCGAGGGCACCAAGTTTATTTCCTCTTGTGCAGCAGATGTCATAGGCAAACTTTCTTGGAAATCAGGTGCAGAAAGAGAACCCTGGTGGGACAGACTCTGCTGCTGGAGCCCCTGCTTCGTTTCACTTCCTCTTTCTTGGAAATTCTCTTCATGGCTCCTAAAGTCTGCTCTTTCCACAGTCTGGCTCTTATCTCCAGACAGGTTATCAACCTGAAGAGGGGAATTACTGAAGAAATCTCCCTCTGGGAGCTGCAGGACATGGTGTGGGACTCCTGGCACACTGGGTGCCGTGCAGAGTAGCTCTTTTGTAGACTTAGTGGTAGCACCACTTAAAATATGACCCAACTGCACTTGGGAAGGAAATTGGGAAACCTTTTCATGGGATGCACGAGGGAACCTCTCCTCAGTGCCACTTGCATGCTTGTCCTCAGGAATTGACACAGCAAGGTACTTGGCTGGGTGGACTTCCGTGGCAGTGGTAACAGTCGATGTGTCCTCAGTCTCCCTGGTTACTTGAAACCCATTATTAGCAGTTAATGTTGATGTCTTCTCCCAAGGAAAACTCACGACTGAACTATAACTGGCTGGGGTGTCTGTGGTGTCTGCAGCACTAGGACTGGGGGTCTTGTCACCTCCTTCTTCAAATTGCACTAAAGGATTGTTCTCAGAAGAAACGAGCTGTGTTTCCTCAAGCCTTCCTGAGTTGTCGGGGCTTGACCGCTCCTGGCCAGCATGTACTGTGGAGGCCAGTGGGCAGGTGGAATTCTCTACCTTGGCTAGATTTTCTTCTGTGGCACCTTCACTAGCTGTGTGTGAAATGTTCAAGGTGAAAGTACTGATAAAAAGAGGGGACATGACTGAGTCGCCGTCCTTGCTGCTTTTGTACGTAGACACTGAAGTCTCAGACACTTGTGTCTGAAAAAGGACTTCTAGTGTCTTGCCATTAGGAGAACATAAATCAGATACTTTTCTTTGACCTTCTGCCAGTTCCAAGTCTACAGAGCAAATTTCTTGAGGCAAATATTTATCAGCTGGTGCCCCAACAAGAGAATCTATGGTATCAAAACATGTTCCTTGGTCACCAGCCTCAAAACACTCTATTGCACACACTGCTTCTCTGTCCCTTGGCCCATCACACACATTTTCCAGGGTGAGGACAGTATCTGTGGTTTCAGGGGAAGCAACAGAGACAGCCACAGGCTCCCTGAAGTCAGCACGGGCATCCTTGGGGAGATGCCTTGAGAACACACCTGGGAACGTATTCTCATCATTGGCTTCTGAGGTTCTCAGCTCATGTTTTAGGTCTTCCCTGAAATTGTCAGGTGTGTTGCCATCTCTGTCTTGTTTTTCTTCCTGCTGTGGGTCATAGGTACAGGGTTTGACCTCCAAGTGTTGAGCTAATGATGCATTTTCCTTGTGGACCCCTCCTAAGTTTGAGAAGGAAATTGTTGTGGTCCCAGTGAATGGGGACTCCTCCCCAGCAGGCTCTGAGAAAGCTGGCATCTGGCTGCAAGAGATTCTCTCTCTGACTGTTTCCTGAATTTGTACCTAGGAAGATGAAAAGTGGTGTTAATAGCATTGTTCATGGGAGAGCCCACAATAGGGCATAACTGCAATCCCAAGAGTGTTAATCCTCAATGACTATAATAATGGACAAGAATGATTGAAATCTAAACATTAATCCCCCAACTCCCCCTAGCTATTAGAGATTTCCTAGAAAACTGCAAATTTAACAACTCTATATTCCAGGGGGCCCTTTGTCAAATTCATCATTATAAGCAAAAAGCCTCCTGACAACCGTCATTTATTTAATGATTTTTTTTTCTCTCTTAGGAAAGAGATGGAAATAAATTGAATGTTAACTATTTTGATCAAGTAAGTCACAACAAGAGCTGTGTGCATCTTTCCAGAAAGATGAATCTCACATGATCATAATAAATGAAATAAACAGTACTTACAAAACAGCAATAAGCAATCTTTGTCCCCAAAATATGACAGCTTGCTGGTTAATAATTGCTATGGTTTGGATACTTGCCCCCTCCAAACCTCATGTTGAAATTTGATCCTCAGGGTTGAAGGTGGGGCCTAATGAGAGGTGTTTGGGTTATGGGGGTGGATCTCTCATGAATAGATTTATGCCATCCCTTAGGGGTGCGGGAGGATGAGCGAGTTCTCAGTCTATTGCTTCCTGGTTGTTAAAAAGAGTCTGGCACCATCCCCACCCCCACCCTGCTTCCTCTCTGTCCATGCAATCTCTGAAAATGCCAGCTCCCCTCTGCCTCCTTTCGTGAGTTGGAAGCAGACTGAGGCCCTCACCAGATGCAGATGCCTAATGTTGAACTTTCCAGCCACCAGAATCATGAGCCAAATAGGCCTCATTTCTTGATAAACTACCCAATCTCAGGAATTCTGTTATAGCAACATGAAATGCACTAAGATAATAAGGTTACTAAAAAACAGAAAGAAGGCTGCCTTTGAACCCACCTCTAATGAATAAATGGACTTATGATTGGCCACCAGCACTGCCAATCATTTCTTTCCTAGAGTTGCTTATAAACATCCCAGAATGTATCCCAGACTTTAAGATAGATGCCCAATGGCAGACAGACCACCTCTATAAGAAAAAGAAGATTCAGGACTGCTTAGGTTTTCGAGAAAAGGGGAGAGGGGGAGGGAGGGAGGAAGAGAGGAAGGTAGAGAAAAAGAAACCTCTCACATTCCGAGGATTGAGCCTTTCATGGTACTATATGAATGTTCTATGATATTGGATATTGTTCAAGGAAGCAGCGAAACTTTTAACTCATTGATTATTTCAAAACAAAGAAAACTTATGTCCAGCCAAGGAGAAGAAAATTGCTTCTAATTTCTGAAGCAACTCAGTCTTTGCTCCCAGGACTCCTGCCTTGGACAGCCCCATTCAGATGTGCAGGGAACAGATGACTGGCCTTGGCGGGATGGGGTTCAGGGGTGGGGATGAAGTCTGTCTCCCAGCGTATGACAAAACAGAGCTGAAATGTTCATGTGCATTTCATAGCTCCAATGTCATGAGACTGATTCTCACAAATCATACGTGAGAATCAGTCTTACTACCTTGTGGTCAATCCCTGTAGTACTGCCCGTGGGAAAGAGGACAACAGCATAACCACACCTCTTTCCACACTTCTCCCAGGCTGCTTACAGCCTGTCAGTCATTCATCTCTCATTTTCTCTTTTAAAGCTACTTTGAGGTTAATTTAACTCATATTTGATGGGCATAAAAATGCTAACTAAACAAGAAAGAAATTTAGTATAAACTCCACGAGTGCTGGGACTACTTACCCTTTCAACAAATATTTGGTGAATGCCTCCAGGGTACTAGAGAGTGTTTTAGATAATGGGGATACAAGACAGGCAAATGCTCCTCTACAGGAATCTCCCATTCTATGTTCTAGTGAAGGCCTGTTATAGCGATTAACATGCAGTAGGTGCTTACAAAGTGTTTGTTGAGAGAATGAATAAATGAATGAACCATGTACCAGTTGAGACAGCTGTAGCCAACTTCACCCATTAGAGCCCTACACTTGAAAGGGTTTGAACTTTCATCTGCTCCGGACTTTGCAACAACCCTGTTTTAAAGGAGACTTTGAACCATAAGCACTACTGGTTATCCTGGTGTTCCTGGGAAGAAAAATATATTTACTCCCTTTCTATATCCCTTTTTCTTCTTTATTAAAAAGAAGAAATATAATTTCTGAGAAATAAGGGACAAGATTTTTTTTTAAAAAAAGAATTTGATGGGCATATGGTTTCCTCTCTATACCTCAATATGTATAACACACGTATAGAGTATTTTTCTCATTTGGTCTTTTGGTTCAACCTTTTAAGAATATGCTATAGCACAAATAGACTGAGTCATTAAGCACAGAAAACATAGGGAACGTTCTGGTCATTATGTGAAATGTGTAGAGAGACCGCCCAATCAAAAACACCACCACCCCTCTGTCCGGCCTTTCTGTCCTGCCTGAATTTCCACTACCTATGTCAGTCCCTTATTTTAAGGTCCTGGTATTATCACAGTATCATCAGTGTCAACAGACATTTACGGAGTAGCTGTCATGTACAGAATTCTCTGTCAGGCACTGGGCAATTTTTTCCAAAGGGCTTCAGTTAAAAAGTTACTATGACATTTACTGGGATGGTACCTTTATTCTTCCATGATTGATTACTATTACATCAGTAAAGTAATAAGTGGGCACCTAGAAGAGATTGACATCTGAAGAGAATTAAACACAAGACAAGTAAGTTTTGATTAGGGTGAGTTTGGTCACTGGAATAGATCATTATGGTATCATGCCTTGATTTACAAAATAATCATATTCCATTAAGATTTATTTCCACCTTTCCTCTTGTGTTAGTCAGTTCTCGCACTGCTATAAATACCTGAGACTGGGTAATTTATAAAGAAAAGAGGTTTATTTGGCTCCCAGTTTCACAGGCTGTACAGGAAGCATGGTGGCAACTGCTTCTGGAGAGGCCTCAGGGAACTTTTACTCATGGCAGACAGCAGAGCCGGAAGAGGCATCTTACCCTACAGAAGCAGGACCAAGGGAGAGCGAGTAGGGTTGGGGGGGGTGGTGCTGCACACTTTTAAACAACCAGACCAAGAACTCACTCATTGTCATAAGAACAGTATCAGGAGATGGTGCTAAACCATTCATGAGGAACCACCCGCATCATCCAATCACCTCCCACCAGGCCCCACCTCCAACATTGGGGATTACATCTCAGTGTGAGATTTGGTGGAGACACAGATCCAAACCATATCTCCCCTCTTGCTTTTAAATTAAAATTCTACTTTAAAATACCCTAGTGAAGCTCCACGTGTAAAAAAATTGGTTGAATCCTTGACTATGTACATTCATACATTTGACACACATTTAGTGACCATCTACTTTATACCAGGCACTGTTCTAGGCAGCTGGGAAACATCAATGAACATAATAAAGATTGCTGGCCTATGGAAGTTATGTTGAAGCAACAAACTATACAACTGGCCCGTTGCTGATGTGCAATTCCATACATTTGATTTTAACCAATGGGGTTTTTTTTTTTTATGTGAAGCCTTTAACAGCCCAGTCCATATTTGTACTTGCTTACGGCATCGGTTTCAAGAGCAGGCTCCTCAGTTCTCATCCTGAGGCCAGCTCACAGAGAAAGGGAAACCACAGACTCACACCTTCCCAGTGAGTCAGATCTTTCTTTTAGGAGGAGATTTCTTAGTTAAGTCATTACAAAAGAACTCTAGCAAATGATTCTCCTGCTGTGCACCTACTCTCAGCATAGAGTGAGTGCTGAAACTTAGAGTGAGTGCTGAAACAGTTTCCTTATGTAGGCAAATTGTACTCATTCAAGTGAAAAAAGGAGTGTTTGGGGCTCTAGGAGCAAGCCCACTATTGTGTGTGGTGCGTGGACTTGGAGGACTAGCAACCAGGGGTTCTAGCCCAGCTTAATTGGATATACCATGCACGACCACAGGTAACCTCTTCAGCTTCTCTGACCCTCTGTTTCCTCCTCTAAGACTAACCACATGCATGTCAGCACCATCTTGTCAAGTGCCTGGCATATTGCCTGGTGCCCAGAAGGCACTCACTCACTGATATTAATTTTCCTTCTTCTCTATGAAAAGACAGCAGTAGCTCAGGAAAAGAGGAAGTTGGGGAGCTCTGACAGGCAGAGCCTTGAGCTATGAGCTTTATTAGGGTTTTCTCATCTGATCTGTAAAATAAATCTGAGAAAAAGATGTTATCATCTCTTCTTTACTGATGGGATGAATAGCCTGGGTCCAATCATAGAAACCACACAGAAGGTTATATAAGAGAAGTTCAATATAAAGAATTGTTGACTGTGATAGGAGAGTGCTACAAGGTATAAGGAAACTGTCTATAGCACTCTAGGCAAGGGAAAGTACCAAGGAAGAACAAAGTTGGAAGGGGTTTAGACCGACTTGGAGAAGGTGTGTTTAGGCCACCAGATAGCATAGAAGTTCACTGGTGCATCCAGACCAGAGCTGGCCTGGAATTGCTGGGAAAAGCAATAGACCTCCCTTCTAAGTGCAGGTAGGGAGTAGGTGGTCAGCATGCAGTGGCGTGGGTGAGGAGGGGAGTCTGGGCATGGGTGGTCACAGGGGCTGAGGCCTTCGAGCTTGTGGGCTACATGTGGTGTGGGTCAGGGCTTTGCAGAGTGCTAGTTTGAATGTCCACTCAAAACTCCTATTGAAACTTAATCCCCAATGTGGCAACACTGATAGATGGAGCCTTTAAGAGGTGATTGAATCATGGGAGCTCTGCCCTCATGGAGGGATTAATCTATTCATGAATTAATGAATTAATGGGCTAAAGGATTAATACGTTATCAAGGGAGAGGACCTGGTGACTTCATAAGAAGAGGAAGAGAGGCCTGAGGTGGCATAGAGCATGCTTAGCCCCCTTGCCATGTGATGCCCTGCTCTGCCTTGGGACTCTGCAGAGAGTCCCCAACAGCAAGAAGGCCCCCACAAGATGCAGGCCCTCTACCTAGGACTTCTCAGCCTCCAGAACTGTAAGAAATATGTTCCTTTTCTTTATACATTTCTCAGTTTCAGGTATTTTGTTACAAGCAAAGAAAATGGACTAAGACACAGAGGGAATAAGTGCTCTGTGCACCAGGCCTCGGGCGGCTGTGTGTAGGCCACACAGGAGATTGGTGGAGGCAATCTGTGTGTTGATACAGGCAGGAGGCTTTAAGAGCTGGGGGCCACGTGGGGCTCCGGTTTCCAAAGACAGAGGGCAGCAGAAAGGGTATCACTACGCTAAGGCTACAGGGTTGCAGATGACCACGTTCTGGGCCCCATGGCTGGGGCAGGATAACCACAGGCTCTCCAACTCCACCAATGCTGAAGTGAGAGGAATTCTGTTCCTCCTGCAGTGTCCTTCCAGTGCCTTCTGCTGAGAAAGTGTAACACTGTGCTTACTTTAAAGAAGAATAAGGGAATTTCATTAGTACAGGGCACATATTGAAGGGTGAATTCAGAGCTGAGAGGCATGAATTAAAAACCGACACATGAGGTCAATAATGTTTGGCGATGAGAAGTCTCCCCAGGGTCTCACAGTCAAAGGCAGAGCCAGGATTTAAAGCCAAGTCTCTGAGGCTACCGAGCCCTTTTGAACCCAGCATTTCCAATCGGATAAGTTGGAACAAATCCCACCTCACCAAGGGCTGGGAACTCCCCCTAATTTAAATCCAGAACTTCTGAGCTCCCGAAACATTTTGGATATGAGACTGCAAACGTCCTTCTTAGGTGCCACATGGCGGTCTGTCAATTTCTCTGCTTCCCTACAAGGTCTAAGGGCAGGAACAGGAACTCTGTTATTCATTTCTGAGTCTCCAGAACCTAGCACGTAGGGACTCAGATAATTTTGCTGAATGAATAAGCAGATGAATGAATACAGGAGGGGAAAGGGTAAACCAAATTTAGTAACGTTTCCAAGCCTCTTTTTGAAAGCAGCATTAGGCCGGGCGCGGTGGCTCAAGCCTGTAATCCCAGCACTTTGGGAGGCCGAGGCGGGTGGATCACGAGGTCAGGAGATCGAGACCATCCTGGCTAACATGGTGAAACCCCGTCTCTACTAAAAATACAAAAAAACTAGCCGGGCGTGGTGGCGGGCGCCTGTAGTCCCAGCTACTCGGAGGCTGAGGCAGGAGAATGGCGTGAACCTGGGAGGCGGAGCTTGCAGTGAGCCGAGATCGCGCCACTGCACTCCAGCCTGGGTGACACAGCGCGAGACTTCGTCTCAAAAAAAAAAAAAAAAAAAAAGAAAGCAACATTCAGCTTGGAAACTTAATGCTTGAATAGCATTTTTCAATTGAAATCCCATTCAGCATGCCTCTGATTCCACAAACACGTTATTTTCATTTATTGGCCTTTCCAAAAGTTCTGCCTCCTAGGAATGTCTGCCATGGATTTAATGGAAAGGTGTGTTTCCTCTTTGTGCACCCCAGGATGTTCAAGGTTATGCTTTTTAGCGTTAATGAGTATCTTTCATGCCAGCCAAGTGCATGACACTAATGTGAGTCACTAACAATAGAAGTTTGTATGAGATAAGATCCCTCTCCTCGAATAGCTTATAATCCAGTTGAAGAGACAAGATGTACATGGAAAAGATAGATAACAATTCTTGACAAGTTGTGCTAATAGTCAAGTGGATGAAACTTAACTAACAGCACTGCTCCAGGACAGAGTGTGGAAGGTCATCACTGTATCATCCTCTTCTATTTCAACGATAAAATTCCTGCAGTGCAAAAATCAGAGGTTGTACTCTTATGTCATATGTATCAATTCTGAGATTCTTGAACATTTTCATGCAGTCTAAGGGACTTCTCGACTGATTGGACTGGGCAGATATGGTAGACACTGTTGGCTGGCTAACTCAACAGTATCCCCAAGCCCCTTGTCTCTTGCTACCTCCAACTAAGAATGCTGGAAAACCACACACTCTCCCAGCCTCTTACATAGCTAGATGGGGCAAAGGGGTCAGTCTGCCTAATGAGACGTTCAAGGAATCCCACCAAGGGACTTCTGGGGAAGCTTTGCTTTCCTTGTGTAAGGTATAGACATGGTGGTTACCTTGCCTATCCCCTCCTTCTTCCTTCAATCAGGATGTAATGTCTGGTGCTGCAGCTCTCATCTTTCAGTCCTGGGGCATGAAAATGAAAAGCCAGCACACTATGACTGGTGCAGCAGAAAGAGAGAAGGAAGTCGGAGATTTGCAGTCATCATCGAGCTACTGGAATGACACAGAGACTTTCACTAGCCCCAGACTTCTTGTGAACAACAACAAAGAGCCTTATGTTTTACGCCGCTATTAGCTAGCTAAATATTCGTTAACTGCAGCTTCTCAGCAGCCTAATGGATAGGAGAGAAAAATACATGGCTGAGGGAAGAAGGGGAAGCCAGGTGAGGGTCACCCTGGAGCCCTCTGGAGGCTCTGGGCAGCTCCTGGTAGGGATTAGCTGGAAGGACAGTGTCCCGTAGAGCAAGGGGTGTGGTCCCTGGAAGGGAGTTCAAGGTGCTGGTCAGAATGCCAAGGGATCAAAGGGCCTGAGGCAAGGTGAACTTGAAGTAGAGTGGGGGAGGGAGAATGGGAAATATGAGAAGATTGATTGTCAAAGGAGAGAGGCCACAGTTCGAAAGCCAATCAGAAGCCCCCGGGGCCAGGAGGGCCAAGCCACTCGGTCCCTAGCTTCAGCTGGTCAGTCTTCCATGTGCCAACATGCCCTACCATGCATAATTTTCATTCTCCAGCTTCTTTTTCTTTTTTTTTAGTGTTCTTTTAATGTTCTTTCCTTTTATCTGGATGAGGTAGGTAGAAATAGCACTGTGTCCTTCACCAGTTGTCTACACATCATCAATTTTCCCCTGTGGTTCCAGGAAACTTTAAATGAGACCTTCCCCTCTCTCTGGCCATTCTGGGCTGCTGTAGCCTCCCCCACGGATAACCTTTCCTAAATATCTGCTGAGCTGTCACAACAGGCAGAGCGTCATTCGGCCGTTTGTCATTCGATAGATCAAATCCATACCACCTGGGGCTGCAAAACTGAAAATAGATAGCCCGGTCCCCAGCCAAAGAAAGCTTAAAGGCAAGCTAGAATATTTCAGGAACTTGAGTTTATTTTTAGGAGTTGCCTGATTGCCCAGAAAGAAGCTTCTCTTAAAGGCTTTGAATGTTACAATAACACATAATAGATTGGAGGACTGTACCTTCCTTGATATTCATCTAAAACCTCCAGTCCTGAAATAGATGCTAAACACTCCTGTATCTGACCAGCTCTTCCTCATTCCATTCCCTCCTAAGGGACAAGAAATTCTCAACCAACTGGTATTACAATTCTGTCTTCATTTCTTGGGAGTCATAGAGTTTGTAAAATACTGATTTGATCTTCTGCTGGGAGAGGCCTGGATTTCCATGGCTCACACCCTTCCTAGGAGCTCTGTGCATTCAGTGGCAGTCTTTGCCTGGTGATATGGTACGAGTGGAAGGGCACTAGAGCATGAGCCATGAGCGTATGAATTTGTTGTACATCTCAGGTGATGTGAGCTAAGTAGTAACGCTACTATTAATAGTAATAATTGCTAAGCCCTACAGCCTTTTTAACACATGGCAGTTACTGTTCTAACTGCTTTACTCACATTAATGCAGTTAATGTTGGTAAAATGGCATAGAAATTTATGACTTGAGGATTTTGGGTTGTACATTGCAAAGGATGGGATATGCCAACTATTCCAACACAGGAGAGGACCATGTAACGGCAAACTCATGTGAAATGGGTCACAAGAACAGCTGTCTTCTTTTCTTGCATGCATCGGTGTTTTCCTACATAGATGATGGGAGATTTCTGGGAGAAGAGAGAGAGTGAGTGAGCCATAATTTCCATAAAGTGCAACTGTATGCAAACATAAGAAAAGATGGCGCTATGAAGGCCCATGATTTCTTTCGAATTCCACTAGGCATTTCTGAATAGTCTCTGCGGGGTTTTTTGGTTTTGTTTTGTCTTTTTGTTTTTTTGTTTGCTGTGTCTTAAAACGACCAGGACTTGGATGAGGAGGTGAGAGGAAAATGGAGTAGGGTGATGGAAAGATGATTGAGTCTCAGAAAACTGGGGTTTGGTCTCGGGTCTGCTGCTATACAGGAAGTGGCTTTAGAGAAGTCACCAAGTCTCTTGGAGTCTTTCCTCCACAGTAAAGTAAGAGTTAGATAATACCTCTTGTTTCCCAAAAGCTTTGGTGTTCTGTGACCTGCTGCCAAGTAAATGGGGCTTAAGCTTCACCCCTCACTTGCAATCAGATTTTCCTTGGACTTCTAACGCTTCTAGATCTAATCTTCTCTATTAACCGGGAGAGTTGTAGGGAAAAGGATAAAGCATGTCACCATGTCACCATAGGTAGACCGACCCAAGAATGAGCCAGTGAGGCCCCCGAGAGGGGCCGGGAAGAGACAGTGGGCTGGAGAACAGCTCACCATGAACATGCACTCTCTGGATTCCAAGTTCCTCTGCCTCTGTGGTCTCTTTGCTTCTCCCTCGTCTAGGCATTAAGTGCCTTGTGTCTTTGGTAGACTGCACTGTGTTGGCATATAGACCCTGTGGTTGATCCTGCAGAGTCCTAGAGGCTCACAGACCTAGTCCAAGCCAATGAAAATCATCACAGCCACAGAATGCAACACCAGTGGCCTACGCTTCCAATGTTGTTAGCCCTTTGTAAGATACAGGCTGCTTTGAAGAGCCAAGAAAACTTATGGCTTCTTCCCAGAAAGTCTTGTTTTACCCACGCAATGTTGAACATCATTTCAGGGGAGTTTCTGACCCCCTTGGGCCTATGGATCTCCTGTTAAGGGCTCATTGAGCCTCAGAATGAATCTCTGTTGTAGACCATGAGCCTGGGGTGAGTGGGATGGTATTGTTTACGTCCCACAGACTGAAACTTTCCTGCAGATTTCAGACTAAATGATAAGGGGAAAAAATTAATTCTTAGGTTCTAGGAGAATATTTTCAAATCTATATCTCTTTATAGTTTTTAGAATTTGTGAGTAAAAGCAAAACCAAGGTAGTAGCAATTACCACACTGCAATGACAATAATACATTATATAAAGCAAGTTCTTGTAAACTTTAGAAGCAGGAAATACTTGTCACGATTACTACACTAGTACTTTGCCTATTCAGCGTGGGCTTCAAAGTGTACAGCAGTGATGGTATTCGCTATTGGAAAATCTGAATATAAACATAAATATTAAGCTAGTCACCTGCCTCAGACGCTCATTACCAAAAAATGACGAGAAAGTGCAGGTTTGGGGCTTGACGATTCCTTATATCCTATATCTCTTCTCTAGTAAGTCAGCAGGATAGTGATAGGACCTCAGGTTTTGTTTCTTGTTTTGTTTTTGTTGTTGTTGTTTTTTCTGTGTGTGTTTTTTGTTTTTTGTTTTTTTTTGAGACAGAGTCTCACTATGTTGCCCAGGTTGGAGTACAGTGGTGCAATCTCGGCTTACAGCAACATCTGCCACCCAGGTTCAAGTGATTCTCCTGCCTCAGCCTCCCAAGTAGCTGGGATGATAGGCAAGTGCCACCATGGCCAGCTAATTTTTGTATTTTTAGTAGAGACGGGGTTTCGCCTTGTTGGCCAGGCTGGTCTCAAACTCCTGACCTCAAGTGATCCACCCACCTCGGCCTCCCAAAGTGCTGGGATTGCAGGCGTGAGCCACTGCGCCCAGCCAGGCTTTGCTGCTTGATTGGCAGAAAATAACCCCTCTGGCAGTACAACCACAGGTGATGCAGCAGGCAGTAACATTTCCTGCTAAGATGGAGAGACAGCTTCATTCCAAACAAGAAACAAAATTTCCTGGGATATTGAGATCACGGAGAGGGACAACAGCATTAGTGTTGTTCAACCTGGTGCAATGAACATGGTAAATGCTCAGAAATTATGTCAAATGAGTGAACATCTATCCAATCTGATCTTCATCCAACATCCCTTTGCCAACATATGTAGGAAGGTTTTGCGTCTTCAGCCTGGTTCTCTTCTCTGTGTCAAAACTCACCATCTCTCTGTTGAGACATTGATCTCCTACCCGAAAATTGCCCCAGGCTCCTGCATTTTGGTCAATATGTAGCTTCTACTAAACTCAATCTCTTATTCATCACTAATAGTTTGTTGCCTGCTTTGCCGGGGTCTTTTTTAGATCTAAACAGAAGCTTTATGTTCTCTTTTGAGTAGAGAGAGAGAAGCATCTTTTGTTCTAACCACAAATAATTGAGGTTTCAAGTATGTACCACCTAGAAGACATCAGCATAACTGTACCGACTATAGCCAGGCACCACGCATGGAAAGTGGAGATGTCCAGTTTACCTTGGGCACAGAGCTATAGAGTTGCAATGTACAACAGCAGGGTTGCATTTAAAGATGAGGGAAATCAAAGGTAGGATGTGAACTGAGGAGGACTCTGGTGCAGATTACACCAGAAATTCAGGGGCCCCTTTGGAAGTATCCATCGAAACAAACTTTCCCCTTGTAGATGGAAGGAAAAATAATGATTCACAAAAAAGTTCCTGGGAAGCTGAAGTTAGTGGGGAAATGCTTGGAGAACCAAGGAGAAAGAAAACATCTGGAATTCAATGTTGTGATTTGAGCTAGGAAGGCAAAATATGCACTGAGCTGATATTTGTGCATATGGTGGCTTGAAAATTGACACACCTTACTTCTCAGGTGCATGAGTACATACAGTCCCTTTATGTTGTCTCTGGAACTTATCCTGTCTTCCTCATGGGCCCCCATTCAGGGATATGGAAGATGAGTGGAAAATAACAAAATTTTCTTTCTGATTAAGCCTGCTCTGGTCCAATCCCTTGGGCAGTCCTGTAGGGAATGCTCACCTTCTAGTCGTGCTGACCCCACCCTCTGGAAGACGGTGTCTGAGCTGCCCCACATGGGTAGGTGGGAGGGTGGCTAGTTCCTGTGTCCAGAAAGGGAAGCAGGCAAAGCTCTCCTGTCCTCTCAGTTTCCCTTAGCTTGCTCCACCACAATCCTGGCATCGCAAAACATGAAGTCAGGACCTACGTGCCCCTCTCGCCCTGACTCTGTCTCTGTCACCTCCCAGTAGCTCTGAGCAGGGAAAGCTGTGTCCACTTGTCCACACCCTCACACCTGTTTGCTTTCAGATTGTGCAAAGATAAGATTCTCTGATCTAAGAAGAAAGGAACATGGAAAACTCTCAACAAAGCCAGACTGTAAGGTTATTGTCCTGCTTAAACAAATACAAAACCTATTTATTTTCATCTGTTTGCTTTCCACAGCACAACCCTTATCTATGCCTCTCTCACAGGACAACCCACATTCTGGTCTCTATGATGTACAACCCCCATCCCCATCTCCATCACATATAACCCCATTCCCCATCCCCATCTCCATCACATATAACCCCATTCCCCATCCCCATCTCCATCACATACAACCCCATCCCTGCCTTCATCATGAACAACCCCATCCCTGTCTGTATCACACACAACCCCATCCCCATCTCCATCATATATGACTCTACCCCCATATATATCATATACAACCCCATCCCCATCTCCATCACATACCACCCCATCCCTGACTCTATCATGTACAGCCCCATCTCCATCATGTACAGCCCCATCCGCATCATATACAACGCCATCCCCACCTCCATCATGTACAACCCCATCCCCACTTCCATCACATATAACCCCATCCCTATCTCTATCATGTACAACCCCATCCCCATCTCCATCACATACAACCTCATTCCTATCTCCATCACATACAACTCCATCCTCATCTCCAAAACATACAACCCCATCCCCACCTCCATCACATACAATCCCATCCCTTCTCCATCACCTACAACCCCATCCCTGCCTCTATCATGTACAACCCCTTCCCCATCTCTGTTGTGTATAATCCTCTTCACCTCATCACCATCTCACCCCCGAGACGGAGGTAACCCTAGTTTCCTTGGCTTCTTTAGAAGGTACTGGAAACAAAAATGGGAAAAAAACCACATTTTCTTTCTTAATAATTCACTGTATCTATACTATTGGCAACTGTACATGTTTCCTAGGGCTGCAAATGACCACAAACTGGGCAGCTTAAAACACTACACCTTTACTCCCTCAGTTCTGGAGGTCAGAAGTGTGCATTCAAGGTATCGCCAGGGCTGCACTCCTCTGGAGGCACAAAAGGAGAGTCCTCCCTTGCCTCTTCCAGCTTCTGGTGGCTCCTGGCCATCCTCGCCATTTCTTGACCTGTAGATGCATCACTCCAATCTCTCCCTCCATCTTCATGTGGCCATCTTCCCTCTATGTCTTTTCGTGTGTCCTCTCCTCTTCTTATAAGGACACCAGTCACTGGATTTAGGGCCCACTCTAGTCCAGTATGACCTTATCTTAGCTAATTATATCTGCAAAGACCTTATTACTAAATAAGGCCAAATATTGAGGTTCCAGGTGCACAAAATTGCAAGGAACACGATTCAACCCACTAAAGCAATCCATTCTTTCCCCAGCCTGTCCTTCTGGCCCCCCACTCCATGGTCCCCGGTTTGCTCTCCACAATCAGCAGTGAAGCATAGTCACTTGACTGGGTGGTACAGACTTGAGAAGAGAAAGGTTTCAAATGAAGTTTTAGTGTCAGGGCAATGATAGGAAGATTGTCCCTCTCCTGAAGTTATGTCTACTTCTGTGCTAAGCAAAGTCTGTCCAGAGAGTGGAATTCAGTGCAACCAAGTCCATTTCTTGTCACTATCATTGTCACCAGCCCAGCCTTCCAGACCCTGCAGTCAGCACCAGCCACTTCAGAATGTTCTGATGAAGACCAACCCATGCCTGAGCGGAATGTTCTGCTGTCTCCTTATGGAGAGGCAGGGACTGAAGAGTTCCTTAAGTTTATGGTCAGATTTAGACCCTGAACTAGAAATTTAAAAGAGGAAGGAGTAAATGGTTCTCATGATGGTTATTTTCCCACCCAACCCCATCAGTTTGATGGTAAATGTGAAAGCACTTGTTTTTAAATCATCACTTAAAAAAAAAAAATGCCCCAAATCGCAAGGCAGTATCAAAATACCTGTGCTGACTCAGAAAGATAATTTTTCAAGCATCAGCAGAAAGGGGAACTTACAGAATTTGCAATTTTACCTCCTGCCCTGCCTCCCGCCCCCACCCCAGTTCTGCAAATGTGGTAGAGGCAGTCAATTGGAGGGGGCGGGGGAATATAATTTTTCATGTTTCTGTCTTGCCTCATTAACTAATCTAATTCCTTTCAACAAATATTGACAGACACTGTGTTTCTTCAGCGCATTCCAAGATGAATCAGACCTAGTGCCTGTCCCCACCCAGCTCACAGAATAACACCCCAGCTGGGTAAACAAATGACTATAGGTAAAGTCTAGCACAGAGACAGAAATAACTTGCTACAGTAGAAATTAATCTACTTTGGGGAGAAGAGAAGGGACGAGTGTATCAAGGAAAGATGCAGAATCAATATATTTGCTGCTGATGCATGTACATTCATTAATTCCTTTATTCAACAAATACTTGTTGAAAGCCGTCAATGTTCCTGGCCTTGTCCTAGCTTCTAAGGAAAACATCACCAGCCAAAGTCTCTGTCTTCCTGAAACTTACGTTCTGTGTAGGGAGGTGATCAAGATTTAGGGTAGGCAGGTGTTCTATAAGGAAAGAAGGTTGTTAATGATCTAGAAAGAAAGCGATGGCAGTGGCTCAGATGAAATTAGGAAGCCTGGGCTACTGTGGTGGCTGGGAGAATGGAGAGTGGGTTGATTGTGTCCCCCAAAAATAAGTTCAAGTTCTAACCCTTTGTACCTGAGAATGTGACCTTACTTGGGAATAGGTTTTCACAAATGTAATCACATTAAAATGAGGTCATACTGTATTACAGTGGGCCCTAATCCAGTGACTGTTGTCTTTATAGTAAGAGAAAAGTTTGAACACAGAGACACGCAGGGAAGAAGGCCGTGTGATGATGGAGGCAGAGATTGGATTAATGTTGGCTCCAAGCCAAGGAACCCCAAGGGCTGCTGGTCACCACCGAAGCTAGGAGGGAAGTGTGGGATGGCTTCTCTCTCAAACCTCCAGGGAAAACCAATGTCGCCAACGGTCTGCTGATTTCAGACTGTGCTCCCTGAATTGTGAGAAAATAAAGGTCTGATGTTTGAAGGCACCCCAGTTTTGGGTGCTTTGTTATGGCAGACCTTGGAATCTAATACAGAGTGGAAGATTCCAATGCAGGAGACACTGTGGAATTAGAACAGACAGGATTTGGGAATGGGTTAGACATAGGGCCTGAAGGCTAAGAACGCATCAGCAACCACCGTCAGGACTCCAGCTCAGGGAGTTTCACTACAAGTAGGCTCAGTGAGGCATGGAGACTGCTTGCTCCAGTACTTGATACACGAAGTAAGTGCTTTATATGGTTAGGCTTTGTGTCCCCACCCAAATCTCATCTTGAATTGTAATCCCCAGAATCCCCACGTGTCAAGGGAGAGACCAGGTGGAGGTAGTTGAACAATGGGGGTGGTTTCTCCCATGCTGTTCTCGTGATAGTGAGTTCTCACGAGATCTGATGGTTTTCTAACGGCCTGTTCCCTGCTTCACTCGGCATTTCTCCTTCCTGCTGCCTTGTGAAAAAGGTGCTTGCTTATCCTTCGCCTTCTGCCGTGATTGTAAACTTCATGAGGCTTCCCCAGCCATGCTGAACTGTGAGTCATATTAAATCCCTTTCCTTTATAAATTTTCCAGTCTCGGGCAGTTTGGTTTTGTGTTTTTTATTTTTTGAGACAGAGTCTCACTGGAGACTGCAGGCTGGAGAGTGCAGTGGCGTGATTTTGGCTTACTGCAACCTCTGCCTCTCAGGTTCAAGCGATTCTCCGGCCTCAACCTCCTGAGTAGCTGGGAATACAGGTGTGCGCCACAAAGTCCCGCTAATTTTGTATTTTCAGTAAAGGCAGGATTTCGCCATGTTGGCCAGGCTGGTCTTAAACTCCTGACCTCAAGTGATCCACCTACCTCAGCCTCCCAAAGTGCTGGGATTACAGGCGTGAGCCACTGTGTCCACCCTCGGGCAGTTCTTTATGGCAGTATGAAAACGGACTAATACAAACGTGTTAGCTCAGCTGTCATCTTTGGGGTTGGAATGATGGACATTCATGTGGATGTTCCTCAGGGTAGGTCTATGTGGAACACAAAGGCAGTCTGCCCAGCACAGAGTTGGTTCAAAATGGTAACAGTAGGAAATCTGCCACTCCTGTGTCTGACTGCGGGGGTTTGGAGAAGAAAACTAGGCACCACGGATGATGTTAGTGTGTTGGGCTTCAGAGTTCATTTCTCCCTGTCACTAAAGGCCACATCCTGATCCTCCAGCCCTGATCATAAGACAGACTGTAGCATCGCAGAATGGGCACTGACCTGCAGGTGCTCCTCCTTCCACCCCATGGGGGATGCCCCCTCCCCAGCAGCCTGCCAAGTGTCCCCAGCCTCTAATTCTCTTGAGGCTCTTGCCTAGGGTCCCCAAGATCAGTGTGTCTTGTGCTTCAGTTGGTCCTTTAGACCAGCCACGAAGTAACAGGCTTCTCTGCCCTCCCTTTTCTCAGGTCTGGAGACTCAAAGGATCTGGCCTGGGGGTTAACAAGCCTATTTATGCCCATCACTGGAACCAGCTTGATATGGTTTGGTTGTGTCCCCACCCAAATCTCATCTTGAATGGTAGCTCCCATAATCCCCACGTATTGTGGGAGGGACCCCACAGAAGGTAGTTGAATCATGGGGGTGGGTTTTCCCGTGCTGTTCTCATGATAGTGAATACGTCTCCCAAGATCTGATGATTTTATAAAGGGGAGTTCCTTGCACACCCTCTCTTACCTGCCACCATGTAATACATGCCTTTGCTCCTCCTTCGCCTTCTGCCATAATTGTGAGGCCTTCTCAGCCGTGTGTAACTATGAGTCCATTAAACCCAGTCTCGGGTATTTCTTCATAGCAGTATGAAAATGGACTACTACACAGCTCAACAGGCACATGGCAGGGTCTGCTTGGTATAATCTTCACACACAACACTTCAAGAGGGTGGGAACACAGAAAACTGCAAGTTTGTGTTGTTCGAGTAACAACTGGTTTGGCCAGAGCCTCTTCTTGTAAACCCTTCTTAACAATTAGATTCACTCCTTATATGGATTTGGAAGTAATTAACCTGCACTTCTTTAAAATATGTTAAAATTCACATTTTCAGGAGTACAGTAACTAGCTTAGGTTAGTGAGATAACACTGAGATTCGAATCATATCTAGGTACCCACAATGGCTAAGTCTAATCATTTCTTGGTTATTATCCTGATTTTCTCTTCTTTGTCAATGTAAAATATCACAAAAGAGCAAAGGTCAGCACTGAGCAATTCAGACTTGTGCCAAGCTGTCTGAAGGGAAAGAATTCTCGTGTCTGACTTTGAATAGCACCATTATTAACCAATATTACTATTTATTGAATTGTTATTATAAAGTCCACCTACTCTGGAAATGTCCTTGCCAATCAGGTGCTAAGTGTAGCCTTTATCATCTGGTGGGAAGTTGCAGGCCAGCTCTGTCTTACACACTCCCGGAGAATGGGAGGGGCATGGATGAGGCCCGAAGAACCCCAACCATTTCAGTGGAGATGCTGGTGGCCTAACGTGGTGTACATCCCCCTGCCCTGAGAACAGGCTCTACTACTTGTACATGGTTCTAACTGTGAAGGCCCTGGGCTTTTTAAAAACTTTTGTTTTTCAGACAGAGTCTCGCTCTGTCACCCAGGCTGGAGTACAGTAGCACAGCCTCTGCCTCCCAGGTTCAAGGAATTCTCCTGCCTCAGCCTCCCAAACAGCTGGGATTACAGGCACCCACCATCACACCCAGCTAATTTTTGTATTTTTAGTAGAGATGGGGTTTCACCATGTTAGCCAGGCTGGTCTCAAACTCCTGACCTCAAGTGATCCACCCACCTCAGCCTTCCAAAGTGCTGGGATTACAGGCTTGAGCCACCACGCCCAGCCTTAAAAACTAATTTTTAAAGCTATTCATTTATTGGACTAGATCATACACACACACACACACACACAGACACACACAATTCATAAGGTATGCAGTGAATGGGTATATAGTAAAAATTGTGTCCCTCCCACCCAGTTACTCAGTCACCTTCACCAGAGGCCACCACTGTTATCGACAGTTATTTTAGTCTTGAAGAGAGCTAAGGAACTCAGACCTAAAATGGAATTAGGGAAGCTATTTAACCTCATCTATAGAGACAGAGCCTGGAGTCAGGCAGACTGCATTCAAAACAAGGCTTTGCCGCTTCCTGATGTAGAGCCTGGCTGACAGGCTTTATCTCACAGGGCTGTTGAGATAATGAAATGAGCCAACCCCTGCAAAGTGCTTAGCCCAGGCCCCGCACATTTCTACCTTCAATACATGTCAGCTGTTATTAGCTACTGGGTAGTGGAGCTGGTGGAGGAAGGTAGGAGGGAAGGGTGGGGCATAGTTAATCCTTTCTGTGGAAAGCCCTAAGCCCTCATTATCCCAAGGGTAGGAATCCCTACGAGTCTGTTAGAAATGCATGGTCTCAGGCCCCTCCCCAGACTCACTGAATCTTGAAAAGCTCCCCAGACGAGAAGCACTGTCCTGTATGAACCTGGAGTCCCTGAGGGCCAGGCTGTGGCATCCCTGCCCCAGGGGAGATGGTGCTGCTGTCTCTTCATTGCAGACATGAGCCCTTAGACTTTGCATGATGAAAGCTCATGACAAATGCTACCTACCCCCGACCCCCCAGCTTCCTATTCCACATAAGATCGCCTAAGCCCAATAACCTGTGACCTCACAGATGAATGGAATGTGTCCTCTTTCGTCCTGTATCTCTGTGGTAACCTGAGAGATGGCCTGGAGGCAGGGTGGCATGTTGTTTTTAAAGTGATACAAGAGACACAGTGGAGACTGTCCAATGAGTGGCATGGCTGCCAGGATGCCAACTGGGACACTAAAGCCCTGGCAGTGGGGGCTGCCCAGCAGGGCTGGCCACTGGAAATAAGGTCTGCAAGGGTTGAGGGCTGAGAGGCTGGAGGGGCTCATGGGTGACCAGTGCTGCTGTTTGCCACTTGTTCTAAACCAGCAGACCATGGCTAAGAACACTGCCATACAGGAAGCAGCCCTTCCTCTAGGACAGGATCACACGTGGCGGTGGGGAAGGCAGGTCATTAGACATCGTCCAAACCCACAGAATGGGCGCCACCGAGAGGGAACCCTCATGTAAATCATGGACTTTGGGTGATGGTGATGTGTCAATGTAGGTTTACCGACTGTAACAAATGCAGTCTCTGAGGCGGTGTAGATAGTGGGGGAGGCTGTGCATTTGTGGGGGCAGGATATATATGGGAAATCTCTGTGCTTCCTGCTCAATGTCTCTGTGAACCTAGAAGTGCTCTAAAAAATAGTCTATTAAAGAGAAAAAGATTTATATATAATATATGAATTACATATAAACTATATGTAGTGTGTATATATACATATAAACTATTATAAAATTATAAATTACATATAAACTATACATATGTGTGTGTGTGTGTGTATATATATATATAGTTTGTCATTGGATCAACTGTAAAACAGGAAAGAAAACCAACATTGAGGCCCAGGGCAATAGTTTTTTAAAAAATTACAGTAAAGCTGGGTGCATGCAGTCCCTGCTACAGGGGAGGCTGAGGTGGGAGGATTCCTTGAGCTCAGGAGCTTCCAGGCTGCAGTGAGCTATGATCACACCACTGCACTGCAGCCTGGGTGACAAAACGAGATCCCATCTCTAAAATATATAAAAATCACAATGACAACAGAAATCACTTAGAGCTGGACTATCTAACCTGGGAACCTTGAGCCACATGTGGTTAGTGAAGCTTGAAATATGCGTAGTTTGAAGGAGGAACTGAATTTTTAATTTAATGTGCATTTAAATTTAAAAGCTGATACATGTGATATTGTTAGGAAAAAATTTTAATAGGTTTAGAACAATTTGGATATGTGAATCTACCCTTCCAACTTAATTTCATGAACTCTAAATACAGATTAAGTATCTCCAAAGAATAATTAGCATCCAAATTGAGATATGCTATGAGTGGAAAATATACACCAGAGTTTGAAGACTTAATACAAAAAAAAGTAAAATGTCTCATTAATTTTTACATTGTTTACATATTGAAATATTTGGTTACACTGAGTTAGCAAAATATTAAAGTTCACTTCACCTGTGTCTTTGAAGTTTTAAAAAATCTGGCTTCCCAAAAAGTAAAAGACATAAGTATATTACCATCATACACTGCTGGTAGGAATGTAAAATGGCATAGCTGCTTTGAAAACCAGTATGATGATTCCTCAAAAGGTTACACATAGAGTTACCCAGCAATTCCACTCTTAGGTATTTACCCAAGATAATTGAAAACACATGCCCACAAAAAGATCTCATACATAAATATTCATAGCAGCATTATTCGTAATGGCCACACAGTGGAAACCACCCAAATGTCCATTAACTGATACGTGACTAAACCCAAATCTGGTATACCCATACAATGGAATGTTACTCGGCCATAAAAAGGAGTGAAGTACTGATAGATGCTCCCATATGGGTGACCCTTGGAAACATTACACTAAGTGAAAGAAGCCAGACACACAAAAGCCACCTACTGTATGATTACATTTATACAAAATGTCCAGAATGGGCAAATCTATTCAAGACAGAAAGTATATTAGGATTTTGCCAGGGGCTAGGGGAAGAGGGGGAGAGGAAGTGACTGTTAATATGTATGGGTTTCTTTCGGGTATAATGAAAGTGTTCTGAAATTAAATAGTGGTAATGGTTGTACAATTTGTGATTGTACTTACAAAAAATTACATATTTGGCTTGCATTAAATTTCTATTGGACAGCACTAATTTTAATGAGATAACTATTTTCTTTCCCAACTGTCATTAGTGATGGTATAGAATCTAGCCAAAGCTAATCAACGTGGGGTGATTTTAGCCCCATCCCCACCCCATGGGACATGTGGCAATGTCTGGAGATATTTTCGATAGCCACAACTGGGGTGGGGGTGAGGGGAAGAGATTGCTACTGGCCAGGAATGCTGCTAAACATCCTACAACCCACAGGCAGCTGTCCAGAACAAAGAATTATCTGGCCCACAATATCAGTAGTGTGCAGATTGAGAAACCCTGCCCTAAAGGCTGCTCAGAGGATCCCTGCCCCAGCTACAACCTCCTTCCTTTGCTCCATCTCTGCTGCTTTGACTTTCCAGGGGTCTAATTCAGGGTGTGGCCTTCTCAGAAGACTTTCTCCTGGAGTCCACCCCATCACAGTCCTCAGGCCAGGAGCTCCTAGTGATTCTGTAGACTTGGAAACTTCCTGAGCAGAATCCTGAAAGGGCCTAGGGATTCTACAGTTGATTGGCTGTGGAGTCTCTGATTCAGGCCTTACCCTCCGAGACTTCCTGAGTCCCCAGGTGTGATGCTTACACTCAGTGAAGCTAGCTTCATGCCAGATAGATTGCCATTTTTCTTGTTTTCTCTTGCACATCAGATTTTCTAAGCCAAAGACAACTGAAATTTGCAAAGTCTGTGTGAGGAATGGGCTGCTTCTCCGACACCTGAAGTAAAAACCCAACCAAGGATATCCAGACTTGCCTTCAAGCATGTTATTTTCAAATTACCTACTCCGTCTGTTTCTGATGGCTGCTGTAACAAATTGCCACAAATTTAGTGGCTCAGAACAACATAGATTTATTACTTTGCAGTTTGGGAGGTCAGAAGTCCAGCATGAATCTCAGTGGGCTACAATTAAGGTGTCAGCAGAGCCATGTCCTTCTGGAGGCTCCAAGGGAGTGACATGGTTTGGCTGTGTCCCCACCCAAACATCATCTTGAATTGTAACTCCCACAATTCCCACATGCCATGGGAGGGACCCAGTGGGAGGTGACTGAATTATGGGGGCAGTTCTTTCCTGCACCGTTCTCATGATAGTGAATGAGTCTCACAAGATCTAATGGTTTTAAAAACAGCAGTTACCCTGCAGAAGCGCTCTCTTTGCCTGCCGCCATCCATGTAAGACATGACTTGCTCCTCCTTGCCTTCCGCCATGATGGTGAGGCCTGTTCAGCCATGTGGAACTATATGTCCATTAAACCTCTTTTCTTCCCAGTCTTGGGTATGTCTTTATCAGTGCATGAAAACTAACACAGGGAGAGAATCCCCTCTGTCCAGCTTCTGGAGATGGCCTGCATCTCTTAGTACATGGTCCTTTCTTGACCTTCAAAGCCAGCACAGTAGCATCTTCAAATCCTTCTCTGACTGATGCTCCTGTCTCCCTCTTCCACTTATAAGGACCCTAGGGACGAAGTGGGACCACCTGGGTCAAAGCTAATCTCCCTATGTCAGTGCTGATAACCTTAATCACATCTGCAATGTCCCTTTTGCCATATTCACTTTGGTAACATATTCACAGGTTTGGAGAATCAGGATGTGGATGTATTTGGAGGGGATTATTCTGCATACCATACTGTTACATGGGCATGGGTAGTCTACTGCAGGGGGCAGGGTCCCTTAGGCACATTCTGCCGCCTTCATTCCATAGGGAAAAGACATAGGGTATTTTTGTTTTTCCAGAGTTGGAGAATTTGCCCAATCTGAGTTCTCAGGTAGTTAGATGCTGACTTTCCAGATCCTAATTCTCAGCAGTCCTATGCCCCGTAAGGGCCAGTGAGAGATTTACTTTTCCATTTTTATATCTTTGAATAACTTCAAATGAATTACTGTGATTCAGATTTTTTTTACGATTTGGGATTACAATGCTTCTGAAGTTGTCACACTCGCTGAGTTTAAATCTCCTGTAACAGGTAAACCTATCAGATCACATGACAATGTTTAACTTAACATGTATTGAGATCTATCAGATACTGTGTGTGCCCAAGAAAGCTCAGCACTGACCCACAAGGAATATGAAATCTAGCAGGGGAGACAAATAAGGATACTGCCAATCTAACCCCAGTGTGGTGCGCAGCAAAGGCTCTAAAGTCAGTAAAATAAAGAGCTATAGGACTACTGGGGAGGGCGTGAGGCAGGACTGGATGGTTATGCGAGGATGCTGAAATATTGAAAGGGTGATGAAATAAGCTGCATTGGAACACTGGGCCTTCAGGAATGGGCCAGAATCTTTTAAGGTTAAACCTAAAAAGGGGATGTCCTCAGCGTCCTGGAGGACAGGAAGTTCAACCTTAATGGTCCGCGTTAGGAAATTGTCTTAAAGATTCCCCCCCCAGAAAGCAGACCCTGAGACAAGAATGCGGATGCAGTTAGTTTATTCAGGAGATAATCCCAGAAAACATGGGGAGAAAAGGGGAATATAAGATGGAAGCAAAAACCACCAGGAAATGGGACATGAATGAACAATTGTGGGCTGCTGTGGACAACAGGGGCCTGACAACATGGGGATCCTCTAAGGAATCGCGTGATGAATACCTTAGACTAACTCCACAGGAAGCTATGGAGTCTACCAACTCCCACCCCCACTGGTGAAGGACTTTCCTGACTTCTAGATCCACTTTCTGGTGTGGCTAAGCAACCTCCCAGCTCATGAAGTTCTCAGGCTGTGGGAGCTGTCAGGTGGTGGAAACGGCCTTCACCTACAGCCACAGGGAACCTAGGTGGACGGAGTAGCTATAGGGCCAGGCGTTATCAGCACCTGCCTTAGAAGCAATTGAGTACTTTCAACAATCTGGATGCTGGGGCCAATCCATGGGGTTCTTTCGCCTGAGTTATTCTGACTACACTCAGTCAGCATTCAGTCATCATCCTCACCTTCACCCGCTTCAATTTGTGTTGTGTTGATCTGACTTTCTTATGGAACTTGAGTTCCAGTTTTGTCACTTACAGATAGAAGTGGCCTGGGCACGTTAATTAACCTCTTTGAGCCTTGTGGGCCAGCTCACAGTTTTGTTACATGGACTACCAGAAATGCCAAATGTTGAGCATTAATACAGTACTTGGAACACACAAATATTCAATGAACAGTTATGAATTTGTGGATGATGACAACACTTCTGTTTCTCCCTACCATCAGCGCACACTTGTGACCTGGTATAGAAGTTAAGGTGATCTAAAAATGTACCTCCAAGGTGGTTTCATTTTCAGTCTTTTTAACTACAGAACTGACTGATGTGATTTGTGGCTTACTGCTTACTTTGGGTAAATAACAATTCCATTTCAGAAAAATGCCTTACTAAAGTGTCAGTTGGTGTCATGCAATAAGCACAATATCAGCATCATCATTCATAAGAACCGAGAGCCTCCCAGTGAACAGGCTAACCTCTGGCGTAAATTAGGTACACACGGAAGCTATTTTAGACTACAGGGATGCCCTTTAGTAGTTCACTGTATTTGTGTACTAAATGGCTCCCAAATAACCTGGAGCTATGGATGTAATTTCTGAGGGTGAATTTACGTCTTAGCTCAGGCTGCTATCACAAAAGGCCATATACTGAGTGGTTTAAATAAGAGACATTTATTTCTTCTAGTTTTGGAAGTTGGGAAGTCCAAGATCTAGTTATGGAAGCTGGGAAGTCCAAGGTGTTGCTGATTGAGCTCTTGATGAGGGCTCTCTTCCTGACTTGCAGGTGGCTGCCTTCTCATTGTGTCCTCAGATGGCAGAAAGAAGAGAGGAAGCAAGCTCTCTGGTGTCTCTCCTTACAAGGGTTCTAATCCCATCATGGGGCCCCAGCCTTATGACCTCATCTAAACCTGATTACTTCCCACAGACTCCACCTGTTAATAGTATCACATTGGAGGTTAGGACTTCGACTTGAAAATTTTTAGGGGTTACAAACATTAGTCCATAGCACCTTAGGATTACAGAGTGATGCTCCCCTGGGGGAATCTGGCAGCTCGTATAATACAGTCTTACCATATATGGTTCTAGAAATACAAGAAAGGAAATTTTATCCATATCTATTGGCTCAATTTTTTTTACACCACTCATTTTTAGAGCCCTTGGACTCTTGAGGGGCTCCTATGCAGCATCTAACTTTCAATATCTGTTCATAATCACACTATTCCCTCAGTGATCAAAGAAAAACATGCTCTTGCTGGCTTTTTGTCTCTTAGGGGATTTTTTAAAGCTGTAGGACTGTAATATACATACTATTTTTCCAGTAAAACAGAGTGGAGCTTATGGTGTGAAACATCTAGAAAGGGGGAACAGAGACACTGTTTTTAACACCATTAAATGTATTGTCAGTTACCTTAGGTAAGAGTGAAAGAAGTGACTTTGAGACTGACTCATTTAGGCTAGAATTGGCGTGAGGTATAAGGCCATTAAACTAAGGAAAAATGACCAGGGCTGTAGCTTTGGTTCTGCCAATAAACAAATGGTGTGACCACAGGCAAAGAGATCAATCCTTCTCTCATGAACCTGTAAGTTTCTCAAGGGAAGAAACAACATATATATTGTTTTGTAAATTGTTTCCAAGCATTTAAAAAATATCCTTAAGTATTTTCAAAGCATGATTTTTAATGCCTGCATAGTCCAAAGAATATTGTACCATCATATATTTTACCATTCCTCCACTGTTAGATTGTTTCAGTGTTCATTCTTGTGAACCATGCTACAATGACAAGACTCTTGTCCTGATGGCTCTATTTATACTTCTGATAATTTTATTAGGCTAATTACAGGGCCAAAATCTACATGTTAAAGGATAAGTAAATATCACCAATTTGACATCCAGAAGGGTTGTACTAATTTGCACTCTTGCCAGCAGTGCAAAAGTCTGTTTCCACACAGTCTTATTAGCATGAAGTATTATCACTTTAAGAACAATCTTTGAAAATTGAGAAAGGAAGGAAAGGAGAAAGGGAGAAAGGAATGGAGTTGATAAGTTTATGATGAATTTCATGAATTGCATATTTGATGTCTTTGTTCTTTTTTTTTTTTTTTTTTTTTTTTTTTTTCTTTTCCTGTCACCCAGGCTGGAGTGTAATGGTGCGATCTCAGCTCACTGCAACCTCTGCCTCCCTGGTTCAAGCGATTCTCCTGCCTCAGCCTCCCACATAGCTGGGATTACAGACATGCACCACCACACCCAGCTAATTTTGTATTTTTAGTAGAGACGGGGTTTCTCCATGTTGGTCAGGTTGGTCTCGAACTCCCCACCTCAGGTGATTCGCTCACCTTGGCCTCTCAAAGTGCTGGGATTACAGGCATGACCCACCACGCCCGGCCCTGTTCATTTTTTATTGAGCTATTCATCTTATATCACTTTCTTTGTACATCACAAGTGCTTTTCTAAGTTTTTATTTGTTTTTAATATCAGTTTATGGTGGGGGTTTTTGTGCAAAATTCTTACATCATCAGATTTCTTTCTTTTTTTCCTTTTATGCTTAGAAAGACATTCCTTACCTTGAAAGCCACAGTGTCTTCCACTTTTTTTGATATTTATTTTGGCAGCTGATGTAAAATTAGGGATTCACAGGACCTCAGGGCCTTGGAAATTTACAGATCTCCATGTTTGACCCCTTCAGTTTACACTGAGCAAAGAGGCCCAAAGAGAGGAAAGGAAATTACCCAAGGATCTACAGTTGGTTAATGGCAGAACTAGAACTAAAATCAAGGATTTCTAGCTCCTGGTTTATGTCTTCCTTTTAAAAAAAAAAATTAAAAGATAGTTTTCAATAATATCAGTAAACATAATTTCCTTAAACATTTAAAAACATCATTAACCACCTCTCCAAATGTCAGGTTCCTTGCTTCCCTCTCCAGAGTCAATCCTATCATTTGAATGTGTTCTTCCAGACCTAAAAAATAATTTTATGTGTTTGTGTATGTACAAACCACATATACTACCATGGAATGGTTGGAGGGCATAAATTGTATCATTATCGTATGTATTATTCTTCAATATACCTTTCTAATTCTATGTTGTTTTGAAGCGTCCATCATTTGAGCAGGCCACATTTTATTTAGCCAGTTACCCATGAACATTTCCTTAGAAACGTTTCCTTAGAAACAATTCTACAACACACACGTCACATGCTTCCTTGGGTCTTCATGCAAGCTTCTCTCAGTAGATATTGAGAAGTGAAACTGCTGCATCATGGCTAATGTCCTTTTCTGTTTTAAGAGATTTTAAGAGATGTTTTACGAGATTTTGCCAAATTACTCTTACTGGCAATGTAACCATTTCCTCATAATATCAGCTTGATATTGTACTTTTAATTTTTTTATCTCATGAAAGATGTTATAGCTTTAAAATTTGTATTTTCCTAATTACTCATAAGGTTGAGCATCTTCTTGCATATTTGTTGACCATTTATCTCTTCCATAAACTTTGTATATATTTACCTTTTAAAAATAATTGTTACGGGTGTTTTATCTATTTGATTTTTATGCACCCTGGAAATTAATCTTTGTCTATTACAATGTCCTATATACAAAGTGTATCACTTTAATTTTCTTTGTGGTATTTTTGTTCTATAGAAAAATTTTAATTTGATGTAATCAGAATTATTGATATTTCTCTTTTTTCCTGTTCTTTTCTTTCTTTCTTTCTTTTTTGAGATGGAGTCTCGCACTGTCACCCAGGCTGGAATGCAGTGATGCAACCTCTGCTTCACGGATTCAAGCAATTCTTCTGCCTCAGCCTCCTGAGTAGCTGGGACTACAGGCGTGCACCACCACGCCCAGCTAATTTTTGTATTTTTAGTAGAGATGGGGTTTCACCATATTGGCCAGGCTGGTCTCAAACTCCTGACCTCATGATCCACCCGCCTCGGCCTCCCAAAGTGCTGGGATTACAGGCGTGAGCCACTGTACCAGGCCTGTTCTTCTTGTCCCAAGAAGATCTTATATCTCTCAAGATCAAGAAAATCATTTTGAAAATTTTTTTCAGTACTTCATAGTTTTTTTAAATTTTAACTCGGAGATCAAATAACCTCAGAGTTTATTTGGGATCCATCGTGAGGTAGTGGCATCTTTTCCATATGGTGGCTAATTGTGTCAGCATTGAAGCACTTGTCTCTTCCCTACAAGTTGAAAGACTATTTCTATCCATAAACCAAATTCCAGTATTGGCTTCTGTACTCTTTCCTCAATTTGGTTTATCTACTTATTTACGGCCACTCCCACACTATCTTATGACCACAGCTTTATCATTTGTCTTGATATATGATTGGTTAGTTCAATGCTTTTTCCATCTCCTTTCAGAGATGCACGTTCATCTTCTATCATAGCCAAAGAAGACCAACAAAGACCAACAGAGGCCATGTGTCTGGTATTCAGCTCCAACAGCAGGCAGTAGATTTGTTACAGAGACTAAAACCCACCTTATTGCCAAGTGACCCTCCTCTCACCAGCCTCCCCTGTTGCCACCCAAATTCCTGCCACTGAACTACTCCTCAAAATAAAACACAGCTGTAAAATGCACACCTGTTTTGGATTAGTTACAATAAATCAGGATCTGTATTTATTTCAGTTCCCCAGACAGGTGAAGAACAAGCTGCGTATATTATAGCAAGCCAACTAGAAAGCAGAAGAAAATTCCAATCATGAGTTTTTGTTTTTCCTCTTAGGGCAAAGGAGGTTACACTTCAGGAGTCTAAACTTGTTGTTTCCAAACTGCTGTGAGTCTTTACAGAAATGCTTCTAAAAGTTGTGGCATTCACTCTAGATCCATCTAACTGAGCCCATGGTTTTCAAACTAATGCCCAAGAGAATCCTCAGACAGCATATTAAAAATGCAGGTTCAGGCCAGCCACGGTGGCTCATACCTATAATCCCAGCACTTTGGGAGGCCGAAGCAGGCAGATCACCTGAGGTCAAGAGTTCGAGACCAGCCTGCCCAACATGATGAAACCCTGTCTCTACTCCAAAAAAAAAAAGCTGGGCGTGGTGGCAGGCCCCTGCAGTCCCAGCTGCTTGGAAGGCTGAGGCAAGAGAATCGCTTGAACCTGGGAAGTGGAGGTTACAGTGAGCCGACATTGTGCCACTGCACTCCAGCCTGGGTGACAGGGCAAGACTCTGCCTCAAAATTAATAAAAATGCAGGTTCAGCAAGTCTGGGGTAAAACTTAGGGACCTGTGTTGTTTTTTTTAAAAGACCCACCTCATCAGGTGATTCCAATGCGAATCATCTAGGCCCTCGCTTTAAGACACTGCCCTGGGGACTCCAGGCAGCGCAGAACCACCTGAACACGAGGCATCCAAATCCTTAGTGCAGGCTGTTTGCCGTGACATGTTTCTGTAATGAGTTAGCTCTGTGAGATCAGTCTACAGGGGAATGATGTCAGTATAACCAACATGCTGCATTGGTTCATACGCAGTTTTTCTTTAGCAAAGGGAACCAGAATAGCTGGAATAAATTACAGAAATTTGAGCAGGAAAACAAGCCTTTAACTCAGCTTTTGCACTGGCAGCAGGGGCCCTATTGTATTTTAACAGACTTCAAATGCAGCCTGCCCTCAGCGGTCCTCTCTCCTGAGAAGCACACTCCAGGCCTGTGTGTCTACGGTCAGATTGAGCGGCACCCCCAGGCCCACCTTAACAGCATCTTTGCTGTCTCAGAGATCCACTTCCGTCTTTGAGGTCTCAGAACCCTCAAGCTGGCTCCATCTGAAAGACCTCCAGCATCTCTGTTCTACTGTGTGTTTTTAATATCTGCCATGGTGGCCTCCAGCCAGCCTGGGCCACCTCCCTGGGCAGTCCAAGTGAGCTTCCGGGCACATTTTAAATTTTGTTAGTCTCTGGTTTCAAAATGGTCTGTTCCCTAAGTGACCTCTTGGGGATACTAATTTTCCCCAAAGTCCTTATACTTTAAGTGTGTGATTTTTTCAGAATGTGAGGTGTTTCTGGGATGCATATATGGCACTAGGGCAGGAACGCCTTATGTGAAGAATATCCACTGCCTCTGTTTGAAAAGCGATATTGAATAACCTGATGCTGTGTTCCTTGGCTAAGATTGTGGGAAACCAGGGGCAAGGACTCCAGAATCCCCAAGAAAGTACATCACAAGCTGTATAGCCTTTAGCTCTCTGCAGCCCTACTCTGTGCAGGCGGAACTTGGAACCCCCAGGAGTTAGCTCCATGTGGGCTCCAGGACTCTCAACCATGGCTGTGCCTCGGTCGCCCAGGGTCAGCCGGAGCTTCCATATAAGAGCACACGCACCTGGGCTCTAACCTAGATCTGTTGAAATAAGGACCTCCAGGATGGGGCTTGCGCATCTGTATACAGTCAGCCCTCTGTATTCATGGGTTTTACATTTGTGGATTCAACCAATCATGGACCCAAGAGATTTGGGGAAAAATTGCATCTTTACTGAACATGTACGGACTTTTAAAATTGTTATTCTCGATGATAGAGTATAACAACTACTCATGTAGCATTTACATTGTATTAGGTGTTATAAGTAATTAGAGATGATTTGAAGTGAACGGGAGGATGGAAGTTATTTGCAAATACTATACCATTTTATATCAGGGACTTGAGCATCCTCAGATTTTGCTATCTGAGGGGGATACTGGAACCAATCCCCCACAGATACCAAGGGACAACTCTATTTTGCAGTTACAGGCCAGGCACAGTGGCTCACACCTGTAATCCCAGCACTTTGGTAGGCAAAGGCAAGAGAATCACTTGGGCCCAGGAGTTCGAGACCCTCCTGGGCAACATGGCAAAACCCCATCTTTACTAAAAATAGAAAAATTAGCCAGGTGTAGTGGCACGTGCCTGTAGTCTCAGCTACTCGTGAGCCTGAGGTGGGAGAATCACCTGAGGTCCAGGCTGTAGTAAGCAGTACGCGGGCCACTGCACTTCAACCTGGGTGACAGAGGCCCTGTCTTGGGGGAAAAAAACAGTTTCCATATGATTGTGTAGCTCAGCTAAGGCTCTCAACCTTGGAAGTATAGAGAATAACCTGGGAGCTTTTAGAGCTTCCAAGGCCCACACTGCAGACCAAATCACGCCAGAATGTCTGAGAGAGGACCAGACCCAGGCAGCTGATGTTCTAAAGCTCCCAGGTGATTCCACACATAGCTAGGGTTGAGGGCTCAGCTTTGGGGTCTTTTCTCATGTGAGAAGGATCCTATGCTCTGTAGACTGTGGCTACTGCAACTTCAGTGTGTGTATGAATCTCCTAGGAGTCTGGTTGAGAATGCAGAAGGACTGGAACAGGGCTTCCAAGCCTGCATTTCTAACCAGCTGGTCCGTGGACCATACCAAGAGTCACAAAACTGCAGGTACTAATGACTCTTCATTTATTATTCAGCCCTGACAGAGGATAATAACTGTAGTGAGCCAGGACATTAAACGGCAGGCAGATAGTTAATGGTATTTGGCAGAAGTGGCACAGCAGGCTTTGTGATTAAAAAGAAAACAAATGTTTGTTTTCCTTCCTGGGTCAGCTAAGGAATGGTACTGACAAGAGGTGTGCTGGCCACACTCTAAGAGATAAGTGATTAGAAACCTCCGCCCTTCCAGCCGGGCACAGTGGCTCACACCTGTAATCCCAGCACTTTGGGAGGCCGAGGTGGGCAGATCACAAAGTCAGGAGATGAGATCAAGACCATCTTGGCTAACATGGTAACACCTTGTCTCTACTAAAATTACAAAAAATTAGCTGGGTGTGGTGGCGGGTGCCTGTAATCCCAGCTACTCGGGAGGCTGAGGGAGGAGAATCGATTGAACCTAGGAGGCGGAGGTTGCAGTGAGCCGAGATCGCGCCATTGCACTCCAGCCTGGGTGAAAGAGCAACACTCCATCTGGGAAAAAAAACAAAACAAAACAAACAAACAAAAAAACCTCTGCCCTTCCCATCATCAGCTGAGATCTGGAGTCATTGTTTTAATAGTTGTTATTTTAGGAGAACACAATTGAGTATGCAAATGAACTCAAGATCTCAGGTTGTTTGTAGAATGGAGCACTGTATTACAAGATGGTTTAGATCAGCTGCTCGTGTTTTTCTATACCCTAAAACCATTTACTAGAGCCCTGCGATGTACCCTGCCTGTTACTGGATGGCCGTGCAGATTTTCAGGCTGCTGCTTACTCTGTACCGCCTGCCTAGCAACTAGCCTGAACTTAGATTAACGTGAAGTTTCATACCACATCAGCTCAAATGTGCTTAGCATAGAAGTACATTTTCTCCTGTTACTTAAAACACAACTGGGAATTAGTGAGCTATGGTGGCAGTTTGCCACCTTTGAAGGCATGAACTTTCAAGGTGTGAATACATACATCATTTAGTAGGAACTACTGGACTTGCACATCAAGGCCTCTGTCTCTAGGTCTCTCTCTCACCCCCAGCTTTCTGTTTAAATCAGTCAATCCTCATATTGTCAGCAAATCCAGGAAAGATGGCACATCTAGACTTGCTCATTCTTTCCAAATGGCACATAATAGTCCTATTGATTAACTAAATGCCTCTTAGAAACCAAAACACCCTTGGTTTCCAACCTTTGGTTCAGCTGGCTTTGATCATCTGTTCAGTCCCACAGGCTCATAGGCGCACCTCTTTCCTGGCTATACTCCCAGCTCTTGACTGTGAGGCTGATGTCGTCCTGGCCACTGGTAAAATCCCTGGCAAGAAAGTGACCAGAAGCTTTCCTCTGACCTGAAAGAGGAGATGAGACCCTGACATTTTTCTTTTTTTGAGATAGTCTCACTCTGTGGCCTAAGCTAGAGTCTAGTGGTGCAATATCAGCTCACTGCAACCTCTACCTCCCAGGTTCAAGCAATTCTCCTGCCTCAGCCTCCCGAGTAGCTGGGATTACAGGCAAGTGCCAACATGCCCGGCTAATTTTTGTATTTTTAGTAGACATGGGGTTTCACCATATTGGCCAGGCTGGTCTTGAACTCCTGGCTCAAGTGATTCACCCACCTCAGCCTCCCAAAATGCTGGGACTATAGGCATGAGCCACCACACGTGGCAAACCTTGAGAACTTACTGGGTGCCTGGCACTATGCTAAGTTCTCTTTTTGAACATAGGTACAAAGTCTTATCAATAAATGGTGCTAGAAAAATTGAACATCCAAAAGAAAAAAGAAAAAACCTTAACCTAAACCTCATGCTTTCTATAAAAATCAACTCAGAATGGATGATTGGCTTCAAATCTAAAACATAAAGCGATAGAACCTAGAGAAAGACCGTGGCAGAAAGAACATCTTCAGGATCTCGGGAAAGGCACAGAGTTTTAGACTTGACACCAAAAGCAAAATCCATAAAAGGAAAAATTGACCATTAGACCTCATCAACATGAAAAGCTTTTGCTTTGTGACAGCCCGTGTAAAGAAGATAAAAAGACAAACTACAGACTAGGAGAAAATATTTGGAAATTTTTGGGAGGCCAAGGTGGGCAGATCACAAGGTCAGGAGTTTGAGACCAGCCTGGCCAACACAGTGAAACCCCATCTCTACTGAAAATACAAAAATTAGCCAGGCGTGGTGGCAGGCGTCTGTAATCCCAGTTACTCCAGAGGCTGAGGAAGGAGAATCGCTTGAACCCGGGAGGCGTAGGTTGCAATGAGCCAAGATCGTGCCACTGCACTCCAGTCTGGGTGACAGAGGTAGACTCCATCTCAAAAAAAAAAAAAAAAAAAAGTGTGTAAACCAACGAAGGACTATTCTCTAGAATGCATAGAGAAGTCTCAAAATTCAACCATAAAATAACAATCCAGTTAGGAAATGGATTTAACAGACATTTCACCAAAGAAAATATACATTTTAAATGAATACATTTTAAAATGTTCAAAATTGTTAACCATTAGGGAAATGCAAATTAAAAGCAACAATGGGATATCACCACACACACATCAGAAAGTCCAGAATAAAAAATAATGACAACACCAAATGCTGGTGAGGATGTGGAGAAACTGGGCCCTCGTACATTGCTGATGGGAATGTAAAAAAGGTACAGCATCTCTGGAAAACAGTTAGACAGTTTCATTACAAACTAAATATGCAAGCCCCATGTGACCAAGCAATGACCGTCCTGGACATTGGTCCCACAGAAATGAAGACTTATGTTCACACAGAAGTCTGTACATAAATGTTTTAGCCATAAGAGCAAAAAACTGGAATCAGCCCAAATGTTCTTCAACCGGTGAAAGACTAAGCGAACTGCATGGAATACTACTCAGCAATAAGAAGGCATGAACTTTTGATACACACAAGTTGAATGAATCTTGGGGAATTCTGCTGAATAAAAAAAATCTCAAAAACTTATATACTATATGATTCCATTTATGTAACATGTTTGAAATGGCAAAATTTTAGAATTGGAGGACAAAGTAGCGGTTGCCGGGGGCTACCGAACGGGGAGGGCAGGAAGCAGGTGTGTACGGTTATTAAGGGTAACACAAGGGATCTTTGTGGTAATGGAATTGTTCCATATGTCGACTCTGGTAGTGGATGCAGGAACCTACGTAAGTGATAAATGTCTGTAGATCTTAATACACACATACAAGTACAACTGGGGAACTCCAAATTACATCAGTAGATTGTATCAATGTCAATATCCTGGTTATGACATTATACCATTGTTTTGTAAAATGTCACCATTGAGGGAACCTGGGCAAAGTGTACTGCCATCTTTCTATATTATTTCTTACAACTGCATGTGAATGTACAATTATCTCAGTAAACATTTCAATTAAAAAACATGTAATAAAACCATTCATAAATGGTATAGATCTGCTAATGAATTCTCTTAGAAATACTTAGTGTATTCTGCTGCTTTATGTTTAATTTTAAATTGAGCATTAGGGGAAATGCAGTATTTATATATTTATTTATTTATTTACATATATATCAGATTTTTTTTTTCAGAGACAGGGTCTTGCTATGTTGCCCCAGCTGGTCTTGAACTCCTGGGCTCAAGCAGTCCAATTGCCTTGGCCTCCTACAGTTCTGGGATTACAGGCATGAGCCCCTGCACCTAGCCAGGAATGCAGTATTTTAATTGGAACTCTGCCAACACTTTTATCTAGAGGTGTGTTGCCATTTTTGTCTTCCATAAAACTTTTGTCCCAAGAAAGTCAGGATTACAAAGAATGAGAATGAGAATGTCATGGGTTGCTCTGAAAGGAGAAATTGTAGTTAGGGATGAGAAAAGCAACTCGAAGCACCTTGCAGGATCTCAGTCTTGAAGCAGCAGGTAGGCTGAGCTAGAAACAAGGTGGGCAAAGAGATTCCAGACGGAAAGATGGACCATCCACCGCCTGTTTTCCAGGTGGGGAAACCAGCTTATAGTCCTGCTTTGCCTTTCAGAGATAGACAGAGGCAAAAGGCAGAAAGTCCTGAGTGCTAGGTGAATATGGTAAGATCTTCCTGGATCTAATTAGCAATTTTTCAGAGATAATGAAGCACTAATAAAGCAAAGTTGTAAATCACCAGCATTCACAAGGGAACCCAAGTGCAAGATTTGGATGGTGCTGGGCACAGCAGCTCACGCTTATAATCCCAGCACTTTGGGAGGCTGAGGGGGGGCAGATCACAAGGTCAGGAGTTCGAGACCAGCCTGACCAACATGGTGAAACCTTGTCCCTACTAAAAAAAAATAAAAAAATCAGCCAGGCATGGTGGCGCGCACCTGTAATCCCAGCTACTCAGGAGGCTGAAGCAGAAGAAGCACTTGAACCTGGGAGGTGGAGCTTGCAGTGAGCCGAGATCGTGCCACTGCACTCCAGGCTGGGCAACAGAGTGAGACTCCATCTCAAAAAAAAAAAAAAGATTTGGATGGTTTAGAACGGGGGTCCCCAAACCCCGGGCCATGGACCAGTACTGCTCTGTGGCCTGTTAGGATCTGGGCCACACAGCAGGAGGTGAGCAGCAGAGCATGAACCCTATTGTGAATGGTGCATACAAGGGATCTAGGCTGTGTGTTCCTTATGAGAATCTAATGCCTGATGATCTGAGGTGGAACAGTTTCATCCTGAAACCATCCCCGCCGCGTTCTGGCTGTGGAAAAATTGTCTTCCACAAAACCAGTCCCTGATGCCAAAATGTTTGGGGACTGCTGGTTTGAAACAGCCCATTCCCAGGCCAAAAGAGTAACTAATAGGAAGCACATACTATTAGCAGAGAGTTGGCCTCAGCATCTTTTATGTGAAGCCAACCAAAGAATGTGCTCAGGAAAATAAAGGCCATAAAGTGGTGGAGACGAGTGATCATTAGAATCACACCTAACTGACTGGATGTGGTGGCTCACGCCTGTAATCCTAGCACTTTGGGAGGCCAAGGTGGGTGGATTACCTGAGGTTGGGAGTTCGAGACAAGCCTGAGCAACATGGAGAAACCCCATGTCTACTAAGAATACAAAATTAACCAGGCATGGTGGCTCATGTCTGTAATCCCAGCTAATCAGGAGGCTGAGGCAAGAGAATCACTTGAATCCGGGAGGCAGAGGTAGTGGTGGGCTGAGATCGCCCTATTGCACTCCAGCCTGGGTGACAAGAGTGAAAGTCCGTCTCAAAAAAAAAAAAAGAAAAATCACACCTAACTATACTTGGCATTTACTCTAATATTGTATAACTACTTACCCAGTCAATGACTGATTGCCTATTACATGGCAGGCATTACTCTAGGGACTTGGGTTATATCAGCGAACAGAATACACTGAACAAATTACCTTCCATCACAGAGCTCAATTCTGTGCTTAGTGCTGATTCCTGATCAGGAAGATTCTTCATTACCAGAGCCCAAGAACACATTTCCTTACTGTACGCTTGTGATCCCATGACCCCAAACAGAAATGCAACTCCCTCTGGGGTGAAGCTGGGCAACTGTGCAGGAGCACAGACACAGCACTTCTGACTTAAGAGTGAGGATGATCTTACCCCAGTGTGGCTGCCGAGAAACTTAAGATGGGCAGACTGTCGGGCCTTTGCCTCTGACTTGGACGAGGAAAGTGAGCTCAAAACCAAGGTGAAGAGTTGGCAGGGTGACCCTTGAAGATGATTCAAGTTAGCCTGGGGTACCCTCTCTGTTTTCCACTCCCAAACTGGGATTAACTTTATAATCTTCCATAAATATAGAGACACTGGGGGCTTTCCAATATTAGCCTGGCTAGGTACTATTTCAAGACAAATAACAGCAAGATGGCCTTGCATTCTAAAAGAGAGAAAGGGAGACAGGAAGTGAATACACCTGGAGATGCATGTTTAGGCAGGAGATAGTCTACAATATGGCCTTGTTCTTAGAACATTAGAGAGATGGAGTTTTTCTCAGCATGCTAAAAACAGTATGCAGATGAAGAGAAAATACTAGGAGGTAAACTGCTGGTCACTGTTTCTGCAAAAAGGCACCTAAAGGTAAGTGAATCAGGCAAGACTCAAGATTGGGCAAATTTGGCCAAGCGTGGTAGATCACGCCTGTAATCCCAACACTTTGGGAGGCCGAGGTGGGTGGATCACCTGAGGTCAGGAGTTCGAGACCAGCCTGGCCAACATGGTGAAACCCTGTCTCTACTAAAAATATGAAAATTAGCCAGGCGTGGTGGTGGGTGCCTGTTATCTCAGCTACTCAGGATGCTGAGGCAGGAGAATCACTTGAACCCGAGAGGCGGAGGTTGCAGTGAGCTGAGATCGTGCTATTGCACTCCAGTCCAGGCAACAACAGCAAGACTCTGTCTCAAGAAAGATGAAAAAGAGCGGGCAAATTTATTACTATGGCTCCCATCGCAGCATTTTTAACCATTTCAAATTTTGATGTCCACACAAACCTCAAATGTCTGAGAATAAATATTTAGACTGTCTTTTGAATTTGTTGTGGAGAGATTCACCTATCTTTTTGTGAACAGTATTATTTTAAAAAATTGAATTTAGTTCCCAAGGACCCCCAGTGCTTCTGTGTCACATCTGCGATGATAGTTAGCCACTTGCTGTAAATTTGGCTACATTGGATACGTGTGTAGAAAACACAGGTATCTCCTACAACTAAATGGAAACTTTTTGCATGGGTAAAAGAATCTCAAATATGCCAGTCCCTGTGGCAAAATTTTCCTGCTTTAGTCAAAGGAAAGCAAACACCACAGATACAAAGATCCTTTTTCCAACTCCAGGCTCCGCAGAACTGCTCTTAAAGGTACAGCTTCCATTCACATTTCTGGTTGTCCCTTGAGTGAGAGGTCAGCTCTGCTACTGACCACTGCAAAGTGAGAAATGGTCTCACCGCTTGCAGAACATGCAAGCCCTTCAGTTTGCTTTCTGAACAACAGTGTTCATGGTTCTGAAATAATTGCCTTAGTCACACCACCGAGCACCGGTTGGACCTTCAGCTGATACCTGGTAGAGTGGATGTGTAGTGATGAATATATGTGTGAGTGTGTAAGCCAGAGTTCCATAAGACCTTCCATAGGGTGCATAAGATAGATGACCTGGCTCCCCAGAAATAGCCCATTTTACTCGACTGTCTTGCTAGTAAACAAGTGAGCCAGGGCTCTCGATCTCAGAATTCGGTTTAGGTCACAAGCTGAGGATGACAAAGGGGGCTCCTCCCTCCTGCTCTTTGAAATTTGGGGCAGATGGAAGAGACAGAAATTGCCTTCCACAATGGTGGGTCTAAAACCGATATCATCAATCAATAGCCCCCTTCCCTTCCGCTTCCTCCTTTTGAGTTACTTTATCACCTTCCCCCACCTTTAATAATAATTTGTCCAAGGAAACACTTTGAGTGGATAAATGACTGTAAAAAAAAGCACTTAGCTGAGCAAGGAAGAGCATTTTATAATTAGAAAAGGAAATGCCACGTTTTTCAACATGAAAAAATTAACATTGTCACTTTATTTTGTACTAAAATATGGTCAAAGCACCTCCTTAAGCTTATCTTGGGCATGAAACTGTGGTCATTGGTGTGTGAGCTGCTAAGAGACGTGTGTTAAGTAACTGGATAGGAGAATCTGGTTCTCCTGTGAAAGGTAAAATATAAATGTGGCTTTTACTTGGCTAGTTTGGCTAGCAGAACAGAACAATTTGCTTAGTCAACAGTTACCTAAAATCTGGAGATTTTTAGATTGGCTTTTTTATGACTGGGTCTTTAGAAATTCATGTGTCAATTTTTAATATTTTCACAGAGTTAAGTCACTTTGCATTCGGAATATTTTATCTTTGGAGTGTATCTAGTCTTCTATAAAAATAATACTAGTTTTCCAGTACAAAATTGGGAGAAAGGGGAATACAGAGTATAGTAAAAATAATAGACAAATCACTTTTCTTAGGTATTTATTTACAAAACTCCAATCTTGCCCATACTACAGCATAAGTCCAAAGCTCACTGGGGATCCTTTAAAATGGAAAATATCAATAAAAACATAAGTTATGTATCAAGCACAACATCTTTTGTGCATTGATTATTCCCATAAATTTAATTCCATCTCTTTACACTCCCAAATCGGTAATGAAGGAAAACACATTTATTTCTTGGTAGCTTTTTTTTTCTTAGCCTCGTTTATACTCTGTTTTGACAAACATCCACTCAAAAATATCCCACCAGTGTGGCAAAAGTTACTCTGCCTGCTTTCCCTAGCATCACAAAAAAAGTGAATTCTACAAGTCTTTTAGACACACTGAAGTCTTTCATTCATACCACAAATTCTGATTAAAGCCAAAACCTATCATTTTCAAAGCACTCCCTTGCAAATGACTAAAAGAAATTTTTTTTCCCCTTCTTCCTTTAAAGGCTACACTCAAAACATTCGCTTGAGAAACTTTCTGAATAGTGGCATTGCCTGGTAAAACACATGCAGCAGACAAAATATCAGATTTCTTTTTCCAGCTGTCCAGAATCCCATTAGTGCCTCTTAACTTCTATCAGTCTTTTGCTATAATTAGGATGGCTTAGGGTTTATCTGGGCCTTTTTTCAAAACCAGATTTCCTTCCGAGCAGCAGCAGCTGTCATGCACAAGTACCCTGATGGTGTTGGGAAACTTATTTTGATTTACATTATGGTATAGCAATTGTGAATGTGAAGTAAAGGAAAAGACACACACACACGCACACGCACACACACACGTTCTTTTTATCTCGTAATTTATTCAAAAGAAAAGTCTTACCTGAGGATGATCACTCCAGTCTGGAACCTGGCTTGTTTCAAATAGAGAATTAACTTGCATGCCTTCTCCCTTGCAATTGGTGTTACCTTCTTTGGAGAGTGAGTCTGTTGAAGTTTGAAGGGTTTTTGCTTCTTGCTCTGCCTGGGTTGAAATAGCACATTCTCCTGCATCAGCATGGGAATTCCGACCAGTCGCTGCTGCTGTGCTGTGAGAAGTCTCTCTTTTATCACTCTGGGTTAGTGGGTGCTTAGCAGATTCTTTAGCATAGCAGAGATGAAGGGTACCTTCTGTTGTATTTGCTCTCAGGTTGGCATTCGGCTTCTTGGGATTTCCCTTCATTCCCAGCTGCCTCACCCTGGCAGGTTTCTGTGAACCCCTCTCACTCCATGAGTCCTTTCTCCCAACTCTCTTCTCAGCTGCCGTCTCCCAACACTGGCTCATCCCTGAGTTTTCCGACTCACCAGGCAAGGGCTTCATCTCTGTCTCTCTTACTGATTCATCCATGTTGAGCAGATTGTCACTAGCAAATTCCTCTCTTGCTTGGTGGCTGTCTCTGGTTTCTCCTTGAATTCCTGGATAATCATTTTCAGCAGCCTCCGGAGCAGTGGGGAGTTTACATCTCCCCTGTTCTGTCACTGAAGACATCCCATCCTGGTGAGGTCCCAAAGTGAGAGTCATCCCTGTGTGTGGGGATGAGGGACCGTGCTTGCAGGCTCTGCCACTCCTCACCCCAACTTCTTGGGGTTGTGAGTGATGACCACAGAAGCCAGCAGTGGCAACCATAGGCCCAGCGTCACCTGACACCTGAGGTCCACAACCCATTCCACTGAGGAAATGCTCACACCCACCCAGGCAATGCTCACCGAATTCCATCTCTTCGTCATCGCTTTCTAATAAAAAAACATGCTCAGTCCCCAGCAGGTTCCTCTGCCAAACTGCATTAGAGTAATCCGTCATAACATCGGAACATTCCAGATACTCCAGGTCATCCTCTGAAAACTCCTCGGTGTAGGTTAGGGTTATCTCTGGGCAAAGTTCATAGTCACTGTCAGAGTCTTCACTGGAAACCTGTGGGCTGGGTTGTTTCTTGGCCACGGCATTGTCACCTGGGTAAATGTGTGCAGTTGCCTCAGACAGCGGGAGACTGAGGCTAATGTATTTCTGTACTTTGGGATTTTGCTGACTGGAGTGTAAGCCTTCATCATGAGGGCCATCATTGTTCAGGCCACCACCCGTGAACTTGGATGCTGTGGAATGCACTGTCTTGTGGCAAAGTTCATCTTGTTTTTCGTAAACATGACTTGAACTAAGAAAAAGCAACGAATCTGCAATTTCTTCTGTGTTACTTGGATCATAAGCCTCTCCAGGGTGCCTTGTTCCTTTAACACCCAAGGGGTTTTCAGAACTGGACACACTAATGTCAAGATTGCCCAGTGACTGGAGGGAGAGTGAATGGTTGGACCTGGGAGTGCCTGGGGAGATGCTTTCTTCTTCCTTATAAAGACGTTCCTTCTCATCAATCTGATTTGCACTTTCTTCTTCACACGTCCCTGTTTCATGTTTCCAACCTGTGTCCCTGTCATCTTCCAGGTTAGGAGACAGTTGTGGGTTCTCTGATGAGCACTCAACCTCAACGGAAGCAGAACAACAGATGATTCCAAAAGAGTTTTTAGCCGAGATTTGATAGACAGCAGCATCATTTTTGGTACAGCTAGGATGAAGAGAATACACAGATAAATTTGCTACATTTGGACATGCATGCCAACATTTTCAAACCATGGCACACAGAGAAAATGACCATAGTTTTAGTGCACGTTTAAGAAGATCTGTGATCTCCCTGGAAAAGAGTTTGTGGCCAAAGGCAACTGACCTCTGGGCTCCAATGCCCCTAGTGCTGAGAATCCTAGGCACTCAGCATCCTCCCTTGAAACTTTCCTCAAAACTGCCTCAAATGGAAAATGCTGAGGATTGCGCCATGACAGTTTACAAACGCCATGGCAATGTCAGGAAATTACTTTATATGGTCTAAGATGGGGAGAAACCCTCAGTTCCAAGAATTGTCCACCCCTTTCTTGGAAAACTCATGAATAATCCACCCCTTATTTAGGATATCATCAAGAAATAACCATAAAAATGAGCAACCAGCAGCCCTCAGGGCTGCTCTGCCTATGGAGCAGTCAGTCTTTTATTCCTTTATTAAAAAAAAAAAAGAAAATGCTGAGAATTACTTAGATGAATGGGGAAAATATTTATATTCTAATTTCTTCTTCTTGCCTTTTACATCATTTTTATATTATGGAAATTCGATAAAGCATTATTTTTCTAGAGTGAGACATTGTACATGAATAAGTAAAATATCAATTCTTCATGTGGTATAACGGCACAGAGAACCCTCAAATCTTTGGAAGACCCTGCTAAGAGGGTGTCATTTTTGCCAGAGGCCATAAAGATGATACCATGATAGGACTATGTATGTGAAGGGCAGTGCTGTTTCCTTTTTAATTTAATGTGATTAAAAGTCTAAACCACAGCCTGTGAGCTCCACTGGCTGGAAACCCATGTCCACATGCCATTCTGACCTATATAGATCAAGCCAGATTTCAGCTTTGGCCCAGCAGGGGAGGAATAGAATCCTGGATCGGACTGCTTTCTCAGTTCAGGATGGATGGTACTCCTGTGGCTCCTCCCATTGTGGATCAGAGCCACAAGGAGCCTGCAGCCTGACATGCTTTACTGGGTCCTTTCCCACTAGAACCCTTCCCTAGACACTGCAATCCCAATAAAAACTTGTTACCTGTGTTTTGTATGTTTCACCCTTATTAATCTCATGTGACCTCATTGTAATTGTAATATTGCTGACCTCATTGTATGCATCAGCCAACCCAGAAGTCAACAATCATTTTTAGAAGGCAGGGGCTGTGGGTCTGGCTTGGTCTGAGAGGTAATGCTTAGATCTTTATTGACTGTTCTTTGTGTGAAATACACACAGATATCTAACCTAGGAAGGGTCAGTGTGAGACACAGACAGATATAACATGATCATCTTTTCTCTTCCCCACTGAAGGGACCCTTGCCTCTACAATCCTATACGTCCTCATAAACCCTCAAGTGGTAGTCCCAGCTCACACATATGTCTCATTTTCAGAAGTCAAAGACATCTAATCCCAATTTCAATAATGTCTTGTTGAGTTGGCAACCTGGCTCCTGGGTAGAAGCCATTCAGGAGTGGCTGAGATTGGCCAAGCTTGACCCATGGCTGATATTGGGCTTTGCCTTGGCCAACAGCACACGTAGAATAAAATTTAAGGCAACTTTCTGGAGAAAACAATACCTGCGCTCCTGTGTATTTCACTAAGTTATTCTGAGGTTTAAATGAGAAGATCAATGTTAAGGGACTTTGCAAAGAAGAAATGTTACCCCAGACAGATTATCCAAGAAGGTGGCAGTGCCAAGACCAAGTTACCTCTGGTGCTCAAGAATCATGCAGAAGAATCATCAGAGAACTCTTTAAAATTCTTGAATCAGAATCACTAGGTCAAGGGCTTGCGAATCTGCTTTTAAAGATTTCAAAGCCATTCTGATGCAAATTGTCCTTGGCCTACCCTTGGAGACATCCTCATCCTCATCACTGTCAATTAGGCTTAGGGCTCCGCAGTTCAAGCAGACTCTTCTCAGATGAAGAAAAATGCCTATTGCTGCAGTTTCACATCATCCACATTGTTGACGAAAACAAAAAACTGTGAAATATTTAAAGAGGTTTATTTTGAGCCAAACATGAGTGACCATGGCTGGGGCACATCCGTAAGGGGTCCTGAGAATAAGTGCCCGAGGTAGTCAGCTTTTACAGTTTGGTTTTTATACATTTTAGGGAGACAGAAGTTACAGGCAAAGACATAAATCAATACATGTAAGGTGCACGTTGATTCAGCCCAGAAAGGTGGGACATTTTGAAGTGGTGAGGGCAAGGTTACAGGTCATAGGTGGATTCCAAGATTTTCTGATTGGCAATTGGTCAGAAGAGTTAAGCTTTGTTCCTAAAGAGTTGAAGCCAGCAGAAAGAAATTGTTAAGATAAGTGAGTTGTGGAAGCCAAGGTTCTTGTGTGTAGAGGCAGCCCCTAAGTAGCAGGCTTCAGAGAGAATAAATGGTAAATGTCCTCTCTGGACCTTAGAAGGTGTCAGATTCTCTCCTGAATCAGGAAAAGACCTGGAAAGGGAAGGAGATTCACTACAGAATGCAGATTTCCTCCCACCAGAGTATGGCTTTGCAGGGCCATTTAAAAATATGTCAAATAAATATATTTTTAGAGTCAAATACTTTGATTTTCTTTAGGACCTGCTCTTTGTTATGGGACGCTATACCAGAATCAGGTTGGAGTTGGGTATCTTCCTGCTACCGAGTCTGCTGTGAGTCTTATGATCTCTACGTAAATGTCAGTGGTGGTCAGTTGTGCCTAAACTACAAAGAGAGGAGGGTATAATGAGGCCCGTCCAACACCTTTCCTGTCATGGCCTGAACTAGATTTTTAGGTTTCTTAGGGATCCCCTTGGCCAAGGGGTGTGAGGGGGGTGCGGCTTAGAATTTAATTTTTGATTTTTTATAACACTGTCTTCTTCATGAACCTTTTCAATTAATTCTTGGATATTTGGCCTCTGTTAAGAGCTGACAGAGAGTGTAAAAAAGCACTACGAGCTGAGTACCGTGGCTCACACCTGTAATCTCAGCAATTCAGGAGGCTGAGGTGGGAGGATCAGTTGAACCCATGAGTTCAAGACCCACCTGGGCAACATGGCAAGACTCTATCTCTACAAAAAATTTAAAAATTAGCCAGGCATGGTGATACACATCAGTAGTCCCAGCTACTCCAGCCTAGGTGACAGAGCAAGAGTTTGTCTCGGGGAAAAAAAAAAAAAAGGCAGAGGGGCTGTGGCTGGCAGGGTAGGCAGTATGGACTACTGGGAAATCCCAAGTAATTTTGATATCCTGACCTATCCAGTCCATGAGTCCTCTGCAGAGAAACTACCTCCCTTGAAGGTACCATGATTTGTGTAGAAGAGAGAGAAAGGAAGAAAAGAAGGCTGAGAGGCACAAGGGGCAGTAAAGTAGTAAGAAATCAGGAGAGGTGGGGAGCAGAGATGATTCTCAAGAATCAAGGAGAGAAAACAATAAGAATTTTAGAAAAACGTAGAGAAAATCATTGGGTTAAATATACTCTATTTAAATTCTTAACGACTAAATAAACAGATGGGAGATTGTCATAATTTTGTGATACATAATTTTATGAAACATGTGTTTTAGTTGATAAGAGATTTATAATTCATCCTAAGTACAGTAAATAAAGAGAAAAGGGAACTGGATTAAGTGTAATTAACTTCTCACTGGCTAATGAATGCCTTTGAAAGAGTTATGATTTGTGGCTGACACGTCCTTGCTAATTATCTCGAAGCATCCTAAAGAAGAGGGGAAGAAAATCGGGCAAGGAAGCCAGCATCTGCTGGGTGCCTCCTACATTAAACAATGTCTTCCTCCTCCCTGCGTGCAAAACTGAGGCTCAAAGGAGTTGTTTCCCCAAAGTGACAAAGTCGGAAAGCCATAGCGCCGGGATGAGAACGAGCCTTCCGCCCTGGCTGTCTGGCTCTGTGGATGCTGTTAGAAAACTAACATTACCAGAAAGGAAATGACACAGTGTAGAGAGATCATTCTGCAAATACAGTATTTCTGTCCTAAGTCTTCATCTTGATCAGCCAAATGGCAGACTTGCATACAGTGATGGGCACCGTGGTGCCCAGCATTATGTTACGAGCTGCAGTGGAGTGAAGGAGATGCCTGAACATCATGTCCAGCTTCCAAATGGCTAAAAACTGACTGAAGGAAGTAGTATTAATTTTCCAGAGAACCTTGTAGATGAGGTCTGTGCTAAGGTGCACAGAACAGACTGGATGGGAAAAAGGAAGTCAGAGAAGGGACTCCAGTGGTAGCAGTTAAAATGGTGTTAGCAGGGTTGGGGTGTAGAATCTTTGCGGGAGGCTAGCAGAGAGAGCTGAATGCCCCACAGTGATTTGACTGGAATGCAAAACCATCCAGGAAGAAATTCCCTGAACAATTAATTGAATTCCCTCCTTGCATATCTTTTCTTTTGGCGGAGGGAAGCAGTAACATTCTTCTCCCCTGCTGTGAAAGTCTTGCTTGAATTCTCTGGGTTCTTTCTAAATTAATCATTTCCTTATTAAAGAAAAAGAAGTCCGTGTTACCTTAAATGAATGAAGCTTCTTCTGAGTTTGAACCCCCAGAAATGGTCAAAACCAGAAAGTCTGAAAACATTTTGGTATCAAGACTCTTTAATACTCTTAAAAATAATTGAGGACTTCAAAGAACTTTTGTTTATATGGGTTATATCTCTCAATAGTTACCACATTGCAGTTAAAACAAAAATTTTTAACAGTTAATTTTAAAATAACAAGAATAAATTCATTGCATATTAGCATAAATCGTGTTTTTATTGGAAACATATTTTTCCAAGACAAAGTAACATTTCATGAGAGTAGTTTTATTTTAAGTGTTTTCATATACCTTTAATATCAAGCTTAACAGAAGATGGTTGGATTTTTGTATCTGTGCATTCAGTGTGATACAATACATGGTTTTGATTAATATATGTAGAAAAGTTGACCTGACACATACATGTGTTGGGAAAAGAAGGAATATTTTAATAACCTTTTCATCTGATTGAAGATATTCTGATTTGATATACATGAAGATTAGTTACAGTGTGGAATCTGAAACCACATCAGTGAACTTTCCATACTTGTTACATAAAATCCATCATTCTATGTTGCTTTTTTTTTTTTGAGACAGTCTTGCCCTGTCTCCCAGGCTGGAGTGCAGTGGTGCAATCTTGGCTCACTGCAACCTCCACCTCCAGGGTTCAAGTGATTCTCCTGCCTCAGCCTCCCAAGTAGCTGGGACTACAGGCATGTGCCACCATGCCTGGCTTATTTTTGTATTTTTAGTAGAGACGGGATTTCACCATGTTGGCCAGGCTGGCCTCAAACTCCTGACCTCAGGTGATCCACCTGCTTTGGCCTCCCAAAGTGCTGGGATTACAGGCATGAGCCACCATGCCCAGCCCTATATTGCATTTTAAATGCATCTTTTACCCATGCAAGATTTTGTAACATCATACATTGGTCATTTGGAAAAACTTGACTCATGAGATCTTCCAAATATTAATACATTTTATTAAATAATACTTTTTAAAACCACATTTATTAATATTACCACTGATCTTAGAATAATTTTAAAGTATTAGAAACTGTTAAGCTTTTGATGAAGGGCACAAGTTTTCCAAAATTCTACTTAGGGAAATAATATGAATGTTAATTTATCAGAGAACAGTGTAAATCAAGTCTGTGCTAAGTTGTATGGTAGAAAGTATAAGCATGGAGGATATGAGCAAGAAGGTCAGAGGAAGTATCCCTGAAAATTCTCACTGCTGTAAATGCAACAAGAACACTGGCAAAACTTGTCTGAATCAACTTTTTCAGGGCTCTGAAAATTAAAGGCAATCTGGGGAGCCTTTATTCAAGAAAAATGGCTGAATCTCAGAACAGTTTTCTGGTGCTTTAACCTGCCCTAGTTCTATTCCCCCATAACCAGCTCCACAGTAGTCTTGAAAACCAAGAGTCCACAATCACAGTGAAAACAGCCTGGCAGCAGCTTGAGGGGGCAGGACACAGTTGGGGCTCCTTCAAAGCTCCATACCCAGAGTTGTCATTATTTGACCTGTCTAGTAATTCCCTGGAAGACCCCACTCACAAGACTGTTTTTGTGTGATCTGACTCAGAGTTCACTCAGCAAAAATAACTTTTTCCCTAGGGGCATTTGTATTCATTTAAAAAAAAAAAAAAAGGCAATTGTTTAACACCATGGCTGCTTGAGGCAGTAGATAATAACTGGGTTAAACAATAGGGGAACCAAAAAGGTTAAAAGGGAAAGCTGGGAATGAGATGCCCATAGGTGTCATTGAAAAGCTGAGACATTTTCCTGGAGATCTAGGAGGCCATGCACATGCATAAGGCTGTGAGCAGCCTTCCTAAGCATGTCCAGTGCACATGCTTAGGAAAGACCTGAGAAAATTCTGAGCTCTCACCTCTAACTGACCTTAAGGCTTTCTACTAGCAGGAAGTGAAGGCTAAGGCAGAGTTGTCATTTGCCTGGCTGAGTGTGAAAGCATGCTTCATACCCCAACATGCACACACAGCCCCTCAATAAACTGGGAGACCTATTGGTTCCAGGCACCTAAGGAAATCTCTGTCCATTCATTAGCTGACTACTAAGCTAACTCCATAGAAACTTCAGGGGCCACAGACAACAAAGAATTAGTTCAGAAAAGTCACTAAGCAAGCAAACAATAAGCCCCGGGAAGGTGGGAGAATCTCATTTCCAGAGTTGCCACATTACGTTGTCTAAAATGTCCAGTTTTCAATAGAAATTATGTGACATGCAAAGAAACAAAGTATGGCCTGTACACAGAAGAAAAAGCAATCGATAGAAACTGTTCCTAGACTTGCTGGACCAAACTTTAAATTATCTATTTTAAATATGTTCAAAGAAATAAAACCATGTCTAAAGAGCTGAAAAAAAGTGTGAGCATGGTGTTTCAATAAAGACATATAAATTATACATACAAACCAAATAGAAATTTAGAGATTTAAAATTACAGTAACTGAAATAAAAAATTCATAAAAGGGCTCTACAGCAGATTTGGGCAGATGGAATAAGAATCAACAGACTTGAAGAGGTCAGTTGAGATTATCCAATTTTAGTAACACAAAGAGAAAAGAGTATAGAAAAATAAAGAGTTCTGGAGCCCGATGGTATACCAGCTTACAACATATACATAATGAGAGTCCCCATAGGAGAGAAGATAGAGGAAAAAACAGAAGGAATATTGGAAAAAACTGGAAGTCCCTAGTTCAGAGAACGGACTGCAATGACAGCTTGCAAGTTTGGATTTTATCATTGGCAACACATACTTTTAGTTTTCCTCGAAGTGGCAGGCTTGTTTTGTTCATTTTTCAGAAAATGTCTGCCAAATACCCAAGGCTGAATAACCATCATTTGTCCATTATTCTTTTGAGTGAAAATTATAATCCGTGAAAGAAGCGGCTAGTTCAGCTTGTGACTTAAGCAATCATGCAGAAGCTTGTCCTCAAGATGTTCATCATCTAAGAAAATCCAGCAGAGGTGCTCTGTATATATTTCCCATTTTATTACATGGAGTATTAAAAGGGCTACTGAGTTATTAAGATTTAATAAAATTACTCCATTTTTACTGATGCATAAAGGACATTAAGTAAAACTTTTTGTTTGTTGTTTTTAACTGTGGCTGTATGGAAATGCAGAATTCTATGGCAACTAATATGGTTTGGGACCACTGCCATGATTCATGCTAAGCCACCAACAGACTTACCCTTCATTGCTTTTTACCATTAGTGTACATTTCAACACAGTGAAAAGGGCAAATAATGTTTGATTTTTTTTTTTAATTTTTAAGTTCTGGGGTACATGGGCAGGATGTGCAGGTTTGTTACATAGGTAACGTGTGCTGTGGTGATTTTCTGCACCATCAACCCATCACTTAGATATTTAGTCCAGCATGCATTAGCTACTTTTTCTAATGCTCCACCCCTTACACCGCTCCCCCCCAACCCCCATCCACCAACAGGCCCAGCATGTGTTGTTCCCCTCCCTGTGTCCATGTGTTCCCATTTTTCAGCTCCCACTTATAAGTAAGAACATGTGGTTTTTGGTTTTCTGTTCCTGCATTAGTTTGCTGAGGAAAATGACTTCCAGCTCCATCCATGTCCCTGCAAAGGACATGATCTTGTTCCTTTTTATGGCTGCATAGTATTCCGTGGTGTATATGTACCACATTTACTTTATCCAGTCTATCATTGATGGGCGTTTGGGTTGATTCCATGTCTTTGCTATTGTGAATGGTGTGACAATGAATGTATGCATGCATATATCTTTATAATAGAATAATTTATAGTCTTTTGGGTTTATATCTAGTAATGGGATGGCTGGATATGTTTGAGTATTTTTAGGATAACATTTGTGACCCTGAGGATCCCTAAAAGGGTGTTAGGGACTTGCAGAAGTCCAAGGAACACACTTTGAGAATCATTGATTTAAGCTATTCACCAAGAGAAGCCTGGATACACTGTCACAGCAGAACAGCTAGCTTTTGCACCGCGGAAGATGGGCATTAGCATGGAGGGGTCACTGCTTTGCTTGGTTTGTTCATTTGTGTATCCTCTTAGGCTGATGACATAACCTCTGTGGTTTTTCTTATTTGTTGCAAATAAAGAAAGAAGGGGAAAGAAGACCTGTGTCTGGGCTCCACTTCCAGAGATTTCTGATTCAATGCTTAATACATGGGCCTATCTAATTTAATTTTGGGCAGGAGGAGGCTGGTTCCATCAATTCTGGAAGAGCTAATCCTAAAAGTTCTTCAGGATTCAGCCAACTTAGCATGATTTTGTGCTTTGAGAACAAGGATTAGAAACATGAGTAAGAACTAAGCAGGACAAGAATCCACAGGACTAGTAACCCTATCAAAGAGGAATATGAAGACAAGAGGGTGGGGAACAGAATGAAACAAGTAGAAAAGGAAGACATAAGCAAACAATTTTTTTCTAGCTACCAGCACAATATAGCCATCAAAATGATATACTTTTTCGTCTCTACATTTCAATCATCATCATCTTCTTCATCCTCATTCTCATCCTCATCCTACCCTAAGGGTCATGCGCATTATTTCATACATCTACCTATTGACCATTAAGGTGGGTGATTCCACCAGCAAAAATAAAAATAAAATCAGTAATCTCGTGGCCTGAAAAGTGGATAATCCTTTATTGCCTGCCCTGAGGTCATTTCCCTGCTCCCAACAATATTAAAATTGCTGAAACTCAAACTGCTACTTGACCAGGTGACCTGAAGACAGGGTTCATAGAAGAAGCAGCTGAAGTATTGGCTAGAGGTAAGATTTGGAATTCTCAGCCAGGTGCGTTGGCTCATGCCTGTAATCCTAGCACTTTGGGAGGCTGAGGCAGGTGGATCACTTGAGGTCAGGAGTTGGAGACCAGCCTAGGCAACATGGTGAAACCCCATCTTTACTAAAAAATACAAAAATTAGCCAGGTGTGGTGGCACATGCCTGTAATCCCAGCTACTTGGGAGGCTGAGGCAGGAGAGTCACTTGAACCTGGCAGGGGTGGAGGTTGCAGTGAGCTGAAATCGCACCACTGCACTCCAACCTGGGCGACAGAGCAAGGCTCCATCTAAAACAATTAAAAAAAAAAGATTTGGAATTATCTCTGGAATTTAGATGCTATTCAACCACCACTCTGCACCACAGACATTCCATTTTATTATGCATTCCACTTTCCAGTGAAAGAAAACAAGATCAGGAAACACGAGGTCTGCAGTGTCTCCACCCTTTCAGCCAGGAATGCGGGGTGGAGGGGGGAAGGAGGTCTCTGCAGCTCCCCCTCCTGTGGCTGTGAATGTTTTGAGCCTTCCCTCCCATTGCAGCAGGGAGGGGGAAGAGGGCTCCACTCAATAAATAATCACACGATGACATCCATGTCCTTTCCTTGGCCACAGCACCAGGTGAAGGTCATCATATTTTCTTAAGCTAAGTGTCTGTATTTTATTACCTGACAACTGCTATCAATAATCATATGAATAACTGAAGGAATAGAAAGACTTTGGTCTTTCCCAAGCTCCAAAGTTATGTTTGTCCTGGAGATGGAAGAATTCTCTGAATTTCTTGATCATATTTTCTACAAGTAACTTGTAGACCTTGTAGACCTTCTACAAGTAACCTTTCAAAACAATGAGGAGATTCCTCACACATTTACCAATTTATTCAGTTATTTATTCAACAGATTGGTTGAACCACACATCTAAAGGGCCGGAAGGGACTTCAGAGCTGTGTCTCTCCCAGGCCAGTTCTCACCCACCTGCCTTCTTCCCCGGTTCTGCTCTCTATCACCAGGGCTGACCCCCGAGGCTGCAACACCCCAGCTCCCATGACTGCTGGCTTCTCGCTGTGTTTGACCAAAGAGAGACAGTACATCAGGGGGTGGGAAGGGAAGAAAGAAGAAATCATCTCTTCCGTAGTTCCAGGTCCCATGGGACAGCCTACCAGAGGTCCAGTTTCTGCCCTGTGGCCTGTGACCTGGAACTGGGAGTCTTGCCTCCTCCCTTTGTCTCTGCTGCCCAGGAGATAGTGGCTCTGGGTGACCTCACTGTTCCCTGTTGGCTGTCATCTGTGCAACCCTGCACTAAATGCTTCAAAATGGTTTTTGTCTTCCTGATTAGACCCTAACAGATACAGGAATTGGAACTATGTTACAGATATTGGAACTGAGGCCCAGAGAAGATGTGACATGTCTTAAGTTATATGGCCAAAAAAATGATAGGAAACGTCCACCATGTCTACCATGTATAAAGCATTGTGTTAGCCACTATGTGGATGATAAAGAGGTGAAGTTCCTAGGCTCTTTTCTCGGGAGCCTCCCATCCAGTAAGGGAAATGACCTGTCTATATAAACATCTATAATACAGGACAGTATGTGCCAGGCACCATTAGCAAGCATGCCAGTTATAAGGATTCAGGTGTTGGGGGCGTGCAAGATAATGAAGGGAGGCTTCCTGGGTAGCTCAGCAGCTGAAGCAAACCAGGAAATACAGGGCAGGATTTTGGCAGGAAAGATGATGCGTGTCTGTCGTTGGTGGAGGGGTGATAATTCCAGGCAGACGGAATAGCCTAAATGTGGAAGGAGGTAGGAAAGAGAGCTTCAGGCCCTCCCAGGAAACAATAAACCACTTTTAATTTGGAACCTGGGGGAGTGGTAGGCGGGAGGGTAGGGTAACTGCATTGTTCGCTGTTTAAACAGGACACTTCAGAGAGTGAAAAGGGGTTTTTGTTTTTTGGGTTTTTTTTTTTTTTGAGACGGAGTCTGGCTCTGTCGCCCAGGCTGGAGTGCAGTGGCGCGTTCTCGGCTCACTGCAAGCCTCGCCTCCCGGGTTCACACCATTCTCCTGCCTCAGCTTCCCAAGTAGCTGGGACTACAGGTGTGCACCACCATGCCCGGCTAATTTTTTTGTATTTTTAGTAGAGATGGGGTTTCACTGTGTTAGCCAGGGTGGTCTCGATCTCCTGACCTTGTGATCCACACGCCTCAGCCTCCCAAAGTGCTGGGATTACAGACATGAGTCACTGTGCCCGGCCTGAAAAGGACCCTTAATAGATCAAAGCAACAGGCAGAGACTGGGGCCATGCTGGAGAAACTGAGGCTGGCCCAGGTGAATCAAGAGATAGGGTCACCTGCCAGGAGGTGGCTCAGCCCAGACCATGGAAGGTTTTCCATCCCATACTAAGGGGTTTTGACCTCAGGTTCCAGTTCACTGGGAAGCAAATAAAATAGTCATGTAGAAAGGGATGGAAAATAATTCTGTAAGATCCTAACTGCGTTTTATACCACAGACCGGGGATGAGGAGCAAACGCTCTTGCTCTCCATATCTGATGTGACCTGTGGCCCCCAAATGAGCAGGAACACCCCTGTTCCCCCATGTGTCCTGCTGGACCTACAACTATACATGCTTAGCGCACTGCATGGGACTTGAGAAGGGAAACAAGAAATTAGTAGAAGACTTGCTTGCTTCCCCAGAGATGAGACTTTTGGGTATTAAACGGAACAGTACGCGATTTGCAAACTCCAGTGTCATTGAATTCCAAAAGGCACAGCTGAGGCAGCCAGTGCTTCTGGTGGTTAGGAGGGGAGAGGTCACAGTGGCCTGGGCCTTAGGAAATGAAGCCAGGAGCACAGAACTTGAGCCCGGCAGGGAAGAATTACATTTTGACTGGGTGGGAAGAGGGGAGGGCACTCCTGGCAGATGCACCAGAGCTGGAATGATCAGGTCATGTGTAGGGGACAATAAAGCAATGAGCTGAGGTGAGATTCGCAGGAGGTAGGGCTGGGGGAGAGGGCCATAAAGAACCGGGGCAGTGGGTGGGAAGGAGCCCCCGTGTGGAGGGTGCAGAATTCTATCCAGGAGCACTGTGAGTGTGTGAACTGCAGGGGAAAGTTTACTGTTCTTCTTCACCCAAGAGCAATTCGGAGCAGATTGCAGAGGCAGTTGGCAAAGTCAGTAAGTACTGTGTAGTGGTTAAGGGACAGACTTAGCAGCGAGTGTGCCTGGGTTCACAGGCCGGCCCATCTGCTGGGCAGCGTTGAATAAGCCACTTGACAGCTCTGGACAATGGCTGAACCGACATCAACCTGGTGACATGAGGATTAAGGGAGTTAACTCCTATGAAGTGCTGAAAGCAAAGCCTGGCACACAGTGAGACTAAATCAGCAGTTCTCAGGCCTGGCTGAATGTGCAAATGACTTGGAGCGCTTTGTAAAAATATCAGTGCCGGAGGATTTTTAGGGCAGGGAGATAACTGTTGATTCTACAAAGGTAGATACATGTCATGACACCTTTGTCCAAACCTGTGGAACGGACACCAAGAGTGAACCCTCAAGTAAACTATGGACTTGGGGTGATGATGTGTCAGTGTGGGTTCATGGATTGTAACAAATGTACTATGCTGGACAGAAGGTGTGTGGGAATTCTCTGTGCCTTGTGCTCAATTTTGCTGTGACCCCAAAACTACTCTAAAAAATAAAGTCTCACGCCTGTAGTCCCAGCACTTTGGGAGGCCAAGGCAGGCGCATCACGAGGTCAGGAGTTCAAGACCGGTATGGCCAACACGGTGAAACCCCGTCTCTACTAAAAATATAAAAATTACCTGGGTGTCGTGGCATGCACCTGCAATCCCAGCTACTTGGGTGGCTGAGGTAGGAGACTTGCTTGAACCTGGGAGGCGGAGGTTGCAGTGAGCTGAGATTGCTCCATTGTACTCCAGCCTGGGCGATAGGGAGAGACTCCATCTCAAAAATAAATAAATAAATAAATAAATAAATAAAAAGGCAAAAAAGGCCAGGTGTGGTGGCTCACACCTGTAATCCTAGCACTTTGGGAGGCCAAGGCAGGTGGATCACCTGAGGTCAAGAGTTTGAGGCCAGCCTGGCCAACATGGTGAAATTCCATCTCTACTAAAAATACAAAAATTAGCCGGGTGTGGTGGTGCACGCCTGTAATCCCAGCTACTTGGGAGACTGAGGCATGAGAATCGCTTGGACCTGGGAGGCAGAGGTTGCAGTGAGCCGAGATCACACCGTTGTACTTCAGCCTGGGCGACAGAGCAAAAACTCCATCTCAAAAATAAAAATAATCTGAAAAAAATACCAGTGCCAGGACCCCACCTCTTCCCCACACCAAAAAAAAAAAGGCACAATTAAGCAGCATAATGGGGTGAAATCTTCACCATCAAGTTTTTTTTTTTAAAGGCTTCTAGGTTATTCCTTTGGGCAGCCAGTGCTCAGAAGCCCTGAACGAAATAAATGGACATGGATTATTGTACAATAGCGAACACGTCAGGGAACAGGCACATGTGTGGCAGAGCCAGGATCTTTTCCTGGGGATGCGTGGGGAGCGGTTTACTGGCTGCCACTTGGTGCAGAAGCTCTGCACTTCCAACAGCTTTCTGAGCTTCTTGGAGCAATGCAGACCCACCAGAGATTCTTTGAACAAGAAATGGGCAAACTGATTTCAGAAAGGAAAAAAATCCTGTGGCATTACTACCACCACGCTTAGTTAATAGACGACTGACCCTCCTTATCAAAAGAAAACTGCAAGGTGTCCGGAAACAATTACCACCCAAAGCACCTAATAGGCCACCGAGTGAGCATAATGTCCCAGAAATCTTAAGGAGCATTGTGACAATATAGCAAAACTATTGTAAGTTTGAACTGTAAATCTATTCTCTAAATCTATAAGGCCCGTCATCTTCGAGCAGGACTAAGATGAATGCTCCATTAGACAAGCCATGGTGGGTAGCCCCAGCTCTCAGCAGCACCAATGTCCCTGGCCACAGGGTCCCAGAGCTCTGCTAATTCATCAAACACCCAGCACGCCCCAAGCCAAACTGTGGATGTCCCTATCCAAACCCGCTTCTTGTCTCCACAAAACTGCAACTCCATTCTACCAGTTGCTCAGGCCAAAAATCCTGGAGTCCATCTTTCACTCCCCTTTCACATCCAGCATCCAGTTCAACAGCAGCTCCTGTCAGACACACTCAGAACCTGGCCGCTTGCTCCCACCTTCTGCAGGACCATCCTGGGTGGAGGCACCACTGTCTCATCTGAATTACCGCGATGCTTGCTTGCAGGTGCCCATCTGTGCCCTGAGTCTTCTCCAGAGGATACATTCACAGCACTGAGACGAGACTCATCCTTTTACACTAAGCCAGAAAATGTCATCACATCTCTGTTCAGAAACCTTCTTGTGTGTCTCCATCTCACTCCAAATCACATCCAAAGTCGTGACCATGTGTCATGGCCTACAAGCAATGAGCTGACGTGAGAGTCATAGAAGGTGAAGAGAACCTGCTTTCCCCGGGTGACAGCCACATCACCTCCTGCTCTGCCCTTTCACCTCTGCGCTCAGAGCCCCTCACCAGAGAGACCTTCCCTCCCTCGTGCTGCTTTATCCTTTTTCACCTGACCCATGACATAGTTCCTGGTGTGTTAAATGTCTGGTTCCTCTTGCTGTCCCTTTCCCATGAGATCAGGGCGTCCAGTATCCTCAGATCCAGTACCCAGTATCCCAGTATCCAGATCAGTGCTGTATCCTCAGGGTGAGAACAATCCCCGGCATATAGTAGGCCCTCCATGAATCCTTATTTTTGAAAGAAGTCCTTATGATCACTCCTTTTTGAATTATATTCCAGGATGCATCTTAATAGATTTTGTTCGGGAGGATGGCACTGGTAGGATGAGATGCAGTGATTAACGTAATGGACTCAGGGGCCCTGGGAAACAGAATTTGGGGGTTCTAACCCTAGCTTTAATTCCTAACCTGTTGTGTTACTTTGGATGGGTCCTGTGATCTCTCTGGGCCTTGGGTGACCTATAGGGTGTAAGCAGTGGACTAGACCAGTTGGATTTGACCAATTAAAACAGAATTTTTTAGGGGTGAGATAGAAGCATAAAGAATTTTTTAAAGTTCCCCAGAGGTAATGTATAGCCAGGAGTGCGCTAAGCCTGAGCCTTACAGCGGGGTTTCTCTTGCGTTAAAAATGCACATGAATCATTAAAATGCAGGCTCTGATTGGCTGGGTCTGGAGAGGGAGCTGGGATTTTGCCATTCTAACAAGCTCCGAGGGGATGCTGACGCTGGTGGTCCAAGACCAGGCTCTGAGTGGCAACGTCTTGAAGTCGCTTCCAGCTTGGTGACTCCAATGTTTCCATCAAGGATAAAGGTCCCTTTATTAAATTCTCAGGAAAACATCAGCTGTCACTCCACTAGCTGCTCAATTTGAGCTGAGTTTCCTAGTCAATGACTGGCAAGCTGCCCCCACATGCACTCTGTGGATGTTAAGAGTTGGTTTTCCTGCTTAAAAAATGAATTGCTGGACCCAGAAAGGGGGAATGAGCAAAACCAGGTCTGAGAATTTCTCTCCCAAAAGCAGGCTCAGAGACCTGTGGTCAGGGAAGAAACCCGTCACAAGTCAATGGTTTCCCTTCGTCTGCCGTTCTGTTGTCAGGGCCTCAGTGCTGGCTGTGTCCTGTGTCCCTCTCTGTCTCCTTGATCTGGCCATCTCAGGATGCCTCTGCCTGGCTGCCACCTCGTGATGCCCACTGGTGAGCAGCGGCAGCCACTGGCAGGCAGATGGGCAAGCAGGGCACCCTGCTCTGGGCCGAGGGAGCAGCCTCATTAGGGCTGTCAAGGAGCAGCTCCAACAATAGAAGAATCTCAATCCGGCTGCCGCAGCAACCGCCGCAGGGAATGGGAAGTGACAAGGACGGAAAGGGAGCAGCCACTGTCTGACACCCTGCAGGTCAAATGGTGACCAGAGCTGCTGACAATGGGGCCTTCTCCTACAGCAACTGCGGGAGGCCTGTTAGATTATTCTGCTCACCTAGTCCCCTAAGGATTCAGCAGCAGAGCCTCTGACCACCAAGAAGCCACAGTTCATTCAAATCACTTCCTCTAGTTCGACGCTGTACGTGGAATGGCTCCTCTGCCTGCTTCCCTTGAGGCAAGACTCAGTGAAGAACAGAACCCCTGGATGCCCTGTGCTAATTCCTCCCACAAATCTTTTGTTTGTTTGTTTGTTTTTGAGACAGGGTCTCATTTTGTCACCCAGACTGGAGTGCAGTGGTGTGATCATGGCTCACTGCAGCCTCAATCCCCCAGGCCCAACCAGTTCTCCCAGCTCAGCCTCCCAAGAAACTGGGACCTCAGGTACGTGCCACCACCCCAAGCTAATTAAAAAAAAAAAAAAAAAAAATTGGCCGGGTGCAGTGGCTCATGCCTGTAATCCCAGCACTATGAGAGGCCAAGGTGGGTGGATCACTTGAGGTTAGGAGTTTGAGACCAGCCTGGGCAACATGGTGAAACCCCATCTCTACTAAAATACAAAAAAAATTAGCCAGGTGTGGTGGTGGGCACCTGTAAACCCAACTACTCAGGAGGCTGAGGCAAGAGAATTGCTTGAACCTGGGAGGCAGAGGTTGCAGTGAGCTGAGATCGTGCCACTGCACTCCAGCCTGGGTGACAAAGTGAGACTCCGACTCAAAACCAAAAGAATGGCTGTGTCTTACAATACACAGGAGATCTCAGGGCAGAAAGAATGAACATTTACTTAGCATTTGTTAAGTACCAGCACTGTTCAAAAAGTTTCCTTATATGTATTATCTCATTTAATCTTCACCCAACTCTGCAAGGTAGATACTGTGATCATTCCCACTTTACAGATACGGAAATGGTGGCAGACGGAGGTTAAGCAACCTGTTCAAGTAAGAGGTGAGGCCAAGAATTGGACCTGGGTAGTCTGGCTTGAGAGCTGAGTATCTACTTATGATTCTTAGAATGTCTACTTATGCTCTCACACAGTGCTGCAAATCTCTGATTCTGAACCAGTGGGTCCCTGTCCACCCCCATTGGCCTTGTCTTAGTCTGGCCCCGTATATAGCCAGAGCCCTTCCATATTTGGAGCTGTGCTAGCTACTGAATTATGTCCCCTACCACCACGAATTTACATGTTGAAGCCCTAACCCCTAATGTGATGGTATTTGGAGACAGGGCCTTTGGGAGGTGATAAGGTTTAGATGAGGTCACAAGGGTGGGGCCCTCATGACAGGATTAGTGCCCTTAGAAGAAGAGACACCAGAGAGCTTGCACTCTCTTTCTCTCTCTCCCATGTGAGAACATAGTGAGAAGGCAGATTCTGCAAACCAGGAAGAGGGCCCTTACCAGAACCTAACCATGCTGGCACCTCGATCTTAGACTTCCAGCCTCCAGGACGGTGAGAAAGAAAATTTCTGTTGTTTAGGCCACCCACACTATGATATTTTGGTAGGGTAGCTCAAGCTGACTATGACAGGCAGGGTCTGAGGGACCATCCCGGGGCTTAACCCCTCTCACGGGCCACGCCCATTCTCACCCATTCTCAGGTTCACCTGGGGGCCTAGGTGTGGGGCGTGGCCTGAAGGGAATCCTGGAGGATCCAGAGCGGCAGCTCCCCTCCCATGTGAGGGGGACTCTGCTGAGGTGTAGCCTGGTATCTCCTGGAATGTACTGAGACTGGCCCAGCATTGTGGGATTCAGAAAAAAATGAATGGGAGCATGTGCTTGGGAGAAGACAAAGCAGGAATTCCAGGTGATGGAGCCTGGAGGCAGACAGGGAGGGGCGTGAGGTCCAAGTCAAACACTGGTTCATGGAGAACTTAGGCGGCAGGGGCAGGAGAGGCTCCCAGGCAGGACCTGGCAGAGGCAGGGAGACCTTGGGTCTATCATGAGAGGCCCTCAGCTGAGTGCATGAGGAGGAGAAATAGGCTGGGCTGAGACTTACGCTGCCAAACTGAATCCCTTTCTCAGTCCTGCCTTCTCCCTACAGAGTGGGGGCAAAGCCCTTCCCAGGACTCACAGGGCCTGATTAATTTCAGCTTTGCCCATAACTAGCCATCTCCCCTTGTCAGGTAATCTCTTTATGAGCATTACCTTGGAGTTGGTCAGCTGTTCCCTAGCACTAACACATCATGATTTCTACATGAGTGAGGCACCCCATCTTTTCACTCTTTCCAGACGTGTCTGCCTCTAATTCTGCGATTACAAGGTAGGGCTGAATCCAAGAACTTCCTGAACATGCCTGGCCTGCTCAGTTCTCAGCAGGTGTCAATGGAGTGACAGTTTCACAGACTTTCAGAACGTGTCCAACTTCTGGTGATTGGTGCACCTTTCCCTGACTGTCCCAAAGTCTTGGGAGGGGCTCTTGGATCAACCTATCACCTGCCACCTTAGTCATGATTTGCCCAGAGGAGTCCGCACCATGGTGGGAGCAGCCACCCAGGTCCCATCCCCAGGAAAAGGTGAGTGAGTGTCCCAGAACATGGCCTATAACCACTCACTCTTCTGAGACACTTACCTACTAAAGTCACCACCAGAATGTGATGACAAGCAGTGGATTCTCAGAAGGGACCTGTCACCCGGGGACTAACTGGGAGTTCCTCATCAGACCCTCAGAACTCATTCAAGCAGGGCCCCAGGCGTGGTCTGAGTCATGGCCCTGATGCGTGCCTGCTGAATTCATTCAGGGAGAACGCCACGGGAAGCCGCCTCAGCCCGGTGTCGGGAACACAGATGCCTTCCAGGTGTCGGAAAGTTCTACCAGTCATCCTTAAGACTTGTTAGACCTACTTAAGCTCACAGGAACATGAAGTTCACAAAACACTTTCCAACCTTGGATGAAATGCATTTTCCATCTTAGCCAAGACATAGCAAGATTCAGTCATCTTTATTTCTACCTGATGATTCCTTGAACAATCACGTTAACTACTTTTTTTTTTTACCCTCCAAAAGAGAAATAGCAGAGGGGAAAAATGCTGCTTTTCTTACCTCCAAACTCTCCTATTTTAATCAGTTCCAAAATTATAGTTTGGGTGGGGAGCATGTTTAAAGCACCTGAAATAGCTATTATTTATTGAGTATTCGAAATTCCTTGCATATGTTGGTTTAATCCCCCACAACAATCCTATTAGGCAGGTGTTATTATTATCCCCATTTTACAGATGAGAAAACTGAGATATAGAAAAGTTCAATAATTTGCCCAGGATGATACAGCTTACAGATCTGGGATTTAAACCCAGCTCTTTGAACCCTGGCTGTCAATAGTGGAAAGAATTGTCTGTTCTTTGTAAGTGAAGTTGATGGTGACAATTCTATCAGCAGGTTGTGTGTTCTGAGGTGTTTCTTCCAGCAATAGGGATATCTTTTTCTTTTTCTTTTTTTTTTTTTTGAGATGGAGTCTCGCTGTTGCCCAGGCTGGAGTGCAGTGGCATGATCTCTGCTCACTGCAAGCTCCGCCTCCTGGGTTCAAGTGATTCTGATTCTCATGCCTCAGCCTCCCAAGTAGCTGTGATTACAGCCTCACGCCACCATGCTCAGCTAATTTTTGTATTTTTAGTAGAGACAGGGTTTCACCATGTTGCCCAGGCTGGTCTTCAACTCCTGACCTCAAGATATCTGCCCGTCTCAACCTCCCAAAGTGCTGGGATTACAGGCATGAGTCACCGTGTCTGGCCCCAGAAGGGGTATCTTTAAGTGATTCACCTATACTCATTTGCCTAGTCTCATTCACGAACAATAACTCATGTTTTTCAGATGTCTGGCAAATGGTTTAGGTTTCCTTGGGTGATCATGTATAGAAAGAGACTGATGGCCCTCCCCAGGGCAGAGATGATAAGAGCTCTCAAAGCAGAGTATCCTGAGGAAGGTAACACCGTACCCCATGGCTCCTGGGGTCTGAAATAAATGAGAAGGCTGACACATGACTGAAGTCACAGAGTCCGCCTTCTAAAATCATTCTACTCTGTGAGGTGCAGCAAGTTAATAGCATGTTAGAGTTCTAGTGGAAAAGAAAATGAAAAACCATCCAAACGGGGCTGCAAGTATGAAACATGTGTAACAAAAGCAGCTTAAAACCTTGTGTCTGGGTGACCACTCTCTGGTTCAATATCCATTTCTGAAATTTCAGTGTCTGTTTCCTCCACTGGACTGTGAGTGAGATCATAGAGAACTTTGCCTCCTCTTACTTGGCACTGAATTCTAGAGCATTTTAAGTGCCCTTAATATTTGTTGGATAAATGAATGGTTAAGAATAGGCCAAGCGTGGTGGCTCATGCCTGTAATCCCAGCACTTTGGGAGGCTGAGGTGGGCAGATCACCTGAGGTCAGGAGTTCAAGACCAGCCTGGCCAACATGGTGAAACCTCATCTCTACTAAAAATACAAAAATTAGCCGGGCGTGGTGGCATGTGCCTGTAATCCCAGCTACTTGGATGGCTGAGGCAGGAAAATTGCTTGAACCTGGAAGGCAGGGGTTGCAGTGAGCCCAGATCTTGCCACTGCACTCCAGCCTAGGCAACAGTGTGAGACTCCATCTCAAAAAAAAAGGGTAAAAAAAATTATAGGCAAAGGGCAGTCATAGCTGGTTTTTTTGAGAAGGATAAAGATACATGCAAATAGATGATTTTAAAAATCAATTAAATGTTCCACAGATAGAAGATGCAGATTACAAAATCTGGCTACTGATTCCACTCATGTGAGTATGCACACCTTGTTGCAATGTGACTTTGCTACTCTACTCTTCAAAAGTAGAGTCTATTTTTCTTCCTGTTAAATGTGGGTTGGCCTGTCACTTGCTTTGGCCAAGAGAATGTGAGAGAAATGATGTTGGGTGGAATTCATTTCTGCAGGAGGCCCTGCAGCTCCATGACCTTGGAATGCTGCCCTGAGACTGTCCTGTAAGGAAACCAGTGCCGGCCTCCTGGGGGATGAGAGCCCATGTGGAGGAGAGCAAGGCGGCCCAGCCAATAGCAGTATCCACTGCCAGTCCTGTCAGGAAACCACACTGGACCTCCAGCCCAACCAATCCTTTTTTTTTTTTTTTTTTTTTTTGAGACGGAGTCTCACTCTGTTGCCCAGGCTGGAGTGCAGTGGCCGGATCTCAGCTCACTGCAAG